>NW_018397260.1:7906779-8009671 GCF_002168275.2 Theobroma umbraticum | reverse complement strand
TTGTTGAAGAGCAGGTGTCTAAAATTTCCTTCAACACCTATAACCTGCTCATCTCTTTTATCCTTGCCTCAATTTTCTTAATTGACAAGAAGGAGACGTTTAGAGATTACCCAAAACAAATTTGATAAGCCTTATACTTCAAGCTGTTGCTGTTTGATTTTTCTTAGAGTAAGTACCTAATGTTTCTTATCTGAATGGCAAAATGTGCAGTTTGACACTTTCGCAAGCGGCAATTGTTTCATTTTTCAGCAATCTCTCTGATGTGGGCCTCCATGCTTCGTTATTGGTACCTTTCTAATCCCATATGAGTTGCACAAAACTCTTTCCTTGTACAATAATCTGTGGCTGTAAGATTGGATTCCTAAATTGTCACTTACAAATCTATCTATCAATCCATTTGTTTCATTTTTCCATGTAGTTTTTGTTTAATAAGTTTTAATAATCGATTTCATGAACTTGACCAATGTTACCATTTCAAGTTATAAACAGAAATGCAAATTTTGTGTTTGCAAAAGGTTTGAATGATTTTCATAAAGAATTAAGTGAAGCATTTGACTCCAGTTGAGAAGATGAACCGGTTGAACTTTCCTGTGCAGTACTATTTAAAGGCCAGGTTTCACTTCAACAAAGATCAGTTTGCTGACTTAATGGTCATTACTGGAGTTGCAGGGACTATATCCCAGGCATGATATTTTTGTTCTGTTTTTAAGTCATTTGCATTCTTCTTTTCATTTATTTGCAATTTTCCAGTTGATCTGAAACTGAAGCCATCTTGCAGCTGCTTCTCATGCCCATATTAGCTCCTGCTCTCGGAGAGGAGAGATTGCTGGCAATAGGCCTTTTTTTCAACTGTGCACATGTAAGCTACATGTTCTTTCCATGTAATTTACAGCCCGTACATGTTTGTTCCATTAACACATGACTGATTTTTTTTTAGTATATTAATATTGTAACTGGACATGTGATGATCTTGTGCATAAACTATTGTCTTTATAATTTATTTTAATTCTTTATTTAACAATTTATGGGCTTGAATGCAGATGTTCTTCTATAGCATTGCATGGTCCGTCTGGGTAATTCCTGCAACTTAACTGACATTCAAAATTTTGTTTTCCTTTAAACTTTTAATATGATTGACTCTCTCCCTCTGCTTCCACTAGTTTAAGTTATATCTTACCATGGCCTATACTTTTGTAAAATGGCAGGTACCTTATGCAGCAGCTGTGTTCTCCTTATTCTATGTTTTTTCACAGCCATGTGTAAGTTTGTTACTTCATTTATTCTTACAAAATCTTCAGCATGTCTTCTAGCATATTTTGTGATCAATTTTTGTTTTAAATATGCAGATACGGAGCATCGTATCTAAACAAGTTGGGCCCTGTGAGCAGGTATTATTTGGTAGATATGCTTCTTTTAGCGAAAGTCTTGTGAAGATAAATCCTGTTTTCATTAAACAAGTATGGGCCTTTTCCTTTCCCATGGTGTGAGTGAAATGGAGCTTAAACTAGGTTCCACATAAACTGTATAGGAAATCAAACATAACCAAGAAAATTTACTTGAGAATATAATGACAAATCGAAGAAACAAAATGTAAGATAAATTTTGATTATCAAATATTTGATCTGAATATGCCATGTATTACAAATCCACCTTTGACTAGGTCCTTCAGTTTTGTTTCGTGTTTGTTAAAACAGACTAATGCCTGTTTCCTTTTGACCCTTTTTCAGGGAAAGGCTCAAGGGTTCATTTCAGGCATAGGTTCCTTTGCCAATGTTGCATCTCCCTTGATTTTCTCTCCTCTAACAGGTTCCTCAAAACTCAATTCAGCTTATCCTTAGGCTCAATCTAAATTAAAAACTGACATTGTTAACTCATTCTTCCAGCTTTGTTCCTGTCAGAAGGAGCACCATTTTATTTCCCTGGTTTCAGTATCATGTGCGTTGGGTTTGCCTCGGTAAGAGCATTATTACATTATGATGAGTAGTTCGTTTCATCTATGTACCAGTACACATGTTATGGGAGTAATATTTTTGGTCATATTTCCCTCCTCCTTGGAGTTCTGAAAATGATTGCGTGCAGTCCATTTTACCTGCTTGGGGCAGGTGTAATCAAGGATGTGCACAAATGCAATTCATGAATGCTCCGGCTGCTTACCTAGACAAATAGTAATCGACCTTGGCCACCAAAAGCTATTTTATTTTTCCATAGTATATTAGCAATATTATCTGACAAAAGCATCAGAGCATAGTGACTGTCCATTGAACTTTCAAATTCTGGTTTCTTTCTTTGCTTGGGGGTACAGTTACTAATTAGACAATTTTCTTGTAGATGGTAGCCTTCTTCCAGAGTCTCATGATAAGGGCCGTTCCTCCAATTTCAAGTCAAAGAGTTAGCAACTACAACTGCATGGAAGCCTAACAAGGGATGAGTATGTTCCAAACTCTGAAACTCTGAATAATTCCTTACTGGAGGTTATCATTACTCGCAAAAATCTTTCAACAATTCGTACAAAAATATTAGTGTAACGACTAGAAATGTTGGAAGTAGAACTTCTCAAGTTGAAATGGTCCTCTATAGCTGTACAAGCTGTAGCTTTCAAACCGTTTGACTTGGTATAGATATAGAGCCTGCTCGGTGCTGCAGAAAGGAGCCTTATTTCAGTTGCATCTGCAAGAGACACACTGAATGCTGGTTACCTAGATCTAAAAGCACATCAATTATGATTATTTTTTTTCCTTTTTTTGGGGAGTGGCTCATTTACTATGATAGTGTTACTGCTTTATATCATTAAAGTTGGGAATATCCCCTGAACTTTGTATTATAGTCAGTTTCAATCAGTAGAGAGAGACAAAGCAGGTTGCTTGCCATGTAATGAAAGCCTCCTGCAGAAGAAATGCAAGAGTTGGGAGCATATGCGAATATAATGATATTCTTGTTGATGTTTCTCAAATTTATCACAAAAAATGTGAAAAACCATTGATGAAAATGGTTGAGTAACGCTTCAATTTATGGGTGGTGATGGATCTTTTTTTTCTAATGCAAGGTCTAATGTCCCTCTCATACATCAAATGAAAGAAGAAGGGGGAAAAAGCTGTAAGTTTTGGTAGTATTAACTGTGATTTGTTCTCAATCAACAGTGATCAGACACCAAGTTTGCTTCAAAAGGAATATATAGAAATTAAGTTAAAACCTCATGCTGATGTTATTTCCAATCGTGAATCTTTAAATCTCCAATATTTACAGATATATGAAGAAGGTGAAACTAGGTGACGTATGATGAACACCATTAACACAAATGGAAGCTCAAAATCAATAAACAAAAGTCTCTCTGTGAAAAGAGTAAACAGGAAAACAAAAACAAATTGGATCTTCTCTGCCCCGTGTGTGTCTCTCTCTCTTCTCTTATCAGCGGGCGCCGTCATCGCTTGTTCATATGATTTCTTTAACATGATTAAAGCTTAAAAGATTTCAATGCCCTTTTTGAGAAAACTCACTTTTCCCTCTGTTTCTACTTTATTGAACAATTATTTTCCCTTCATGGGGTCATGAGAACACTGAATGCCAACCTCTGATGACCTTCCACCCATGGCCCATGGGGGTTTACGAACTATGGGAAGTATGGGATTCACGCGTTTCATCTGTCAGAAAAGGAAATCTCATACAGAAACGCTTTTTCCCATTAACAAAACTTCCGAGTTAATCAGACTTGATTGGCTGGAGTTGGAAGGCAAAGCAGATCTAAAACATGAAAGCTGACAAGGAGAAGCAACTAACCACAGGCCAAGGATGCAGTATCCGTGAAGTAGCGTAGCGAATTTTCAAACGCGGTTTTAACGCTGTCACCACGTGGCTGACAACTAGGAAATGTTCAAGCTCATGCTTCCCATCAATGTTTAGTACCCCACAACTTCTTTCTGCCTCTGTCAACTGGTCCGTTCACCATATCTCACCTTCACAACCAACCAGTCTCCAAGCTTTCTTATTCGAAGTTAATTTGGATTGAATTTGATGTGATTATGGAACTTCCCCTTCTGTTTTTCTTGCTAGTATTGTAAAGCTTGGCCTTTTGGAATCTGACAGGAACTTGATCTTATTCTTTAAAACAAAAAAAAAAAGAAGAGAAATTGGACCCATGATTTCGCAAAATCTGATAAATGTAACTACCCAAAACCCACAGGTTAATGACAGCCACGTGTATCGAAAAATTTTTGTTTTAAAAAAAAACGAATCATTAACATGACAAAACAAATTCGTTAACTTTTTGTTTTCTGTTCCTTGTCAGTGCCTTCGGTTGTCGCCGTTGGCTTGGTCGGAGAAACCAAACCGGATTCTGCTGTTTTGAACCTAACGCCAATTTTACAGAATGCGGCAGTAAGATTTGTTGTTCCTCTGGTTATAGCCAACGCGAAAGCATAAGAAAATTAACCACCAAAAACAAGAAAAGCAAAACCTGACTCTTCTTTTCACCTACCTACGTTTCACATTGTTATTTTATCTACTTAGATTCCACAATTTCCTGTTTTTCGTCTGGCTTTTGAATAAATATCTCGATTTGATTCAATGGCGGACGATATTTCGGATTCAATTGTACGTCTGCATGGCGACCTTGATTTGAAAATCATCGAAGCTCGATGCTTGCCGAACATGGATTTACTCTCGGAGCGACTCCGTCGATGCTTAACAGCATTCGACACGTGTCGAGCCCCGTTTTCTAGACGGAAGAAGAATCACCACCACCGTAAAATCATCACCAGCGACCCTTATGTAACGGTCTGCCTAGCCGGTGCCACGGTGGCACGGACGCGCGTGATTTCGAATTCCCAGAACCCGATTTGGAACGAGCGCTTCAAAATCCCCCTGGCGCACCCAGCATCTCACGTCGAGTTTCACGTTAAGGATAATGACGTGTTCGGCGCCGATTTGATCGGGGTCGCAACCGTGTCAGCGGTTAAGGTTCTTTCCGGTGAAACCGTTAGCGGTTGGTTCCCTATAATCAGCTCTTACGGTAAACCGCCAAAGCCTGACTGCGCGGTTCGCCTGGAAATGAGATTCATCAAATGCGAGGAAATCCCGTTTTACAGATACGGAATGGAGGCAAACCCGACCGAGTTCGGGATTGGAAACTGTTATTTCCCTGTTCGGCACGGGGGATCCGTTACTTTATACCAAGACGCTCACGTGAAGGAATCGATGCTACCGGAGATTGAATTGGAGAACGGAACCGTGTTCAAGCACGAGCCGTGTTGGGAAGATATCTGTCATGCAATCCTAGAAGCGCATCATTTGGTTTACATCGTCGGGTGGTCCATTTTTCACGAGGTGAAGCTTGTAAGAGAGCCGACGAGGCCGTTGCCAAGTGGTGGGAATTTGAGTTTGGGGGATTTGCTCAAGTACAAGTCGCAGGAAGGGGTCAGAGTTCTGTTGTTGGTTTGGGATGACAAGACTTCCCATAGCAAGTTTTTCATTAACACGGTATGTATTTTTCCCTTATTCTCTTTTCTGGAATATTCTTAGCAAATATTAGGAATCTTTTCTTTGTTTTTTGTTGGTTTTTCAACATTTTTGTCTTGTCTTTAGTCTTTAGTGATGTTAGCTTTTGAAAAATCTTTGTCTTTCTAGCGGGAAATTTGTAGTATTCCTCTGTTTCTGGATTCTGCGTTAGGCTTTTGCATAAAGGAATGATGGGGGGTTTGAATTTTGGAAATTTGTTGTTTTCAAAGCCTTGTACTTCAGTGCAATACCAAGTCCTTTTGCCTAAAGAAGAAAACTTGTTAACGATGGTTTCTCTTTTGTTCAACGATGCTAGCTTTTTGCCTTTCATTAGCTGGCTGTTTTTAAAATTACTGCTGCATCGTTGAGAAAGTGACTTTTTCAGTTTAATATTGTAATTGGGTTCTTCCTGCCGACCAGGATGATCCCTTTCTGCAAAACAGAAATCAGATGCTCTTGGTTTTTCATTTTGGTTTACATAAATATTCTGTTTTTATCTTTGTTGATTGAGGGTAGCTATTTGTTATAGTTTTTAATATGGAAGGTGTTTGATTGCAGTCCGGAGTGATGCAAACTCATGATGAAGAGACTCGGAAGTTTTTCAAGCACTCTTCTGTTTCATGTGTTCTGTCCCCTCGTTATGCCAGCAGTAAGCTTAGCATTTTCAAGCAACAGGCATGCTTTATGCTATGGTCCAGTTCTTATTGCACATTTTCCATCATTAGTGCTGACTATTAAATAACATAGTTGTTCCAGAGAGAAAATTCATTCTTAGGAACTGAAGCATGTACTTACTTTATTGTGGCTTGTAATCCAGGTTGTTGGAACCCTTTTTACACACCATCAGAAATGTGTGATTGTTGATTCGCAAGCATCTGGAAACAATCGAAAGATTACTGCTTTTATGGGAGGTCTGGACCTTTGTGATGGCCGCTATGATACACCTGAACATCGATTATTTCAGGATCTTAATACTGTATTTCGAGATGATTATCACAACCCGACATTTTCTGTGAGTATCTCATTGTTTGGAATTTTCATTCTCTTCTCAAGTGGTTGATATGATCTGCTAAATTTAATATGCTGTTAGCAGTCAAACTAGGACTTCACCTGGTTCTGCACAAATGTACTGTTACTTTTTCCAACCTAAATTTCTCCTCTGTGTAGGGCATATAATCTTCAATTAATTTAAAGAATTTCGAGCTAAATGGCTCATACTAATTCAATTTTTTTCTTTGTATTGTCTTTTCTTTCCTTTTAATTGTTAGGCAGGAACCAAGGGGCCAAGGCAACCATGGCATGATTTACATTGTAAGGTTGAAGGGCCTGCTGCTTATGATATTCTTACAAACTTTGAGCAGCGTTGGAGGAAAGCTATAAAATGGTCAGAGTTTGGACTTCATTTCAAAAGGGTTACTAGGTGGCATGATGATTCTTTGATAAAGTTAGAACGCATTTCATGGATACTAAGCCCTTCTGCATCAGTCTCAAATGATGATCCTGCATTATGGGTTTCCAAGGAAGGAGATCCAGAGAACTGGCATGTTCAGGTAAATTACTAAAATGCATTTTTGAAGCGAAGTACTTCAATTAGATCTAACCCTTATCCAGTTCTTTAAATTGGCAGGTTTTCCGGTCTATAGATTCAGGATCTGTGAAAGGGTTTCCTAAAGATGTTTATCAAGCAGAATCTCAGGTATTAATTTTTATTTCCTTTCTCTTTCTTTAGGACAAAGAAACAGCAAGCTCATTATATATATTTTGACTTACCATTGTACTTCTTCTAGTTTAAAATACTATTAGATTCTTTATGTTGCATTTTTGTGCAATGTGGATCATTTATTCCAACTTTATTTTACTGCAGAATCTTGTTTGTGCAAAAAATCTGGTGATAGACAAGAGCATTCAGACAGCATACATCCAGGCAATTAGATGTGCACAGCACTTCATATATATTGAGAACCAATATTTCCTTGGATCATCATATGCTTGGCCATCTTACAAAGAAGCAGGTTTTACAAACTTCTGTTTGCTATTTGCATAATTTCTTACACTCAAAGCATTCCATACTGTTCCTTAGAAGTATTCAGAAAATCATGTCTCGTACAACAGAGTTATTTGCCCCTCTTATGAAATTTGTGCTTTATAAGATTCATGCAGAGCCATTTTTTAATAATAAGCTTGTGAATCTAAGAAGAGGTTCAACTTTCATGAACATTCGTGTTCTTATTATTATGAAAACGCTTATTGTTTTTGGTAATTGAGGATTAAATATGGTCGGAAGTCTAATATACTACTATTACTCTTTTGGTCTCTGTTTCCAAGAGATGATCTTTCTCCTCAGAAGTCATATTTCTTTTTGGTATGATTAGGTGCTGATAATTTAATTCCTATGGAATTGGCATTGAAGATTGCTAGTAAGATAAGAGCAAAGGAGAGATTTGCAGTTTATGTTGTTATACCAATGTGGCCCGAGGGTGTCCCTTCTTCAGCATCCGTGCAAGAAATTCTCTTTTGGCAGGTAATATGACTAGATTTTGTTTCTTTCCTTTTCCAATCATTTATTACTAGAATGAAAGAAACTACTGTCTTAACAATATTAGTAATGTCACCTAGAATTAGAGTAGAAGAGTATATAATCAAACTCTGTGGCACTGATTTCAGCTTTATTCTTTTCTTATTAAAATTTTTAAAATAATTTCACACCAATGTACTATTCTTTAAGAAGTGATGCAAACAATTTTATAACTAAGCTCTAGCCAAGGTTGTTTGTATTAAGTTGGCACAGTTCACTTAAACCTTTTGAAACTGCCAAGGCTATGGTAAATGGCTGTTTACTTGCAAGGAAGAATAGATGATTCATTTGCAAGATGACTTCTCGTCCTTGCTAGCAATTTGCATTTTGTTACTTGGCTTAGTGTTTTTGATTTTTCAGGGACAGACAATTCAAATGATGTATGGAATCATAGCACAAGAGTTGAAATCCATGCGTATGGAGAATTCTCATCCACAGGACTACCTAAATTTCTACTGCCTCGGTAATCGGGAAGAAATTCCCAAAGAATTTTCTGGGTCAAGTTCATCCCTCTCCAATAATGGTGACTCGGTAATTAAACAGCAAGTTATATCCTTAGTTAAATTGACTGTTAGAGCTTTGATTTGTGTTAGCTCAGTTTGGTCCCAACCTAGAGTGGAACCAGGTTCACTTTTATTTTAAAGCCATTTCATCTATGTTCTTTTGACTTGACTAATGGCTCTTGACATTCATATACTTGCCTCAGTGAGTAGAATGAATTTCTAAATATTTACTTATTTTGATACAAATTCTTCTCAGTGGTTTTGCTATGTGGATGCTACATCTGACAAGAAAAATCACAAAAAATAACCTGCTCATAGGATAATAATTTCCTCTTCCTAAGCAATCACAAAAGGAATGACAAAATTGTGTTTAGCTAGACCAACAAGTAAGTTTTAATTGATGATATATAGTGGATTATTTTAGTTTTCTGCTCCCTTTTGAATTCTAGTGCTTTAATCTTTGTATTCGGAGTTTAGATGATTGAAGCAAGGAGTAAATATTTGCTGACTTATCAGTTTTCTGGGTAATAAAAGTGTTTTAAGTTCAGATGTTGATCTTTTATATGGAGCTAAGAATGTGAAGATAAATCACTATTTTCAGGTTTCAGCTTCACAGAAGTTCCAGCGGTTTATGATTTATGTGCATGCTAAGGGAATGATAGTAGATGACGAGTATGTGATATTGGGGTCTGCCAATATTAATCAACGATCATTGGCTGGTTCAAGGGACACCGAGATAGCGATGGGTGCATATCAACCTCATTACACATGGGGTGAGAGGAAGAGACACCCGCGTGGCCAGGTTTGAACCTTCATCCTTGTCATTTGGGTTTCATATCTTATACAGTAAATTTTCAAACTTTGCTTCCTGCTTTGGGGATTGCCCAAGACCTAGAAGTGCTGTCCACAAGGTCCTTGTTTCCCTTTTTCAATCTATCATTCTTTTTCTTTTTTTCCTAAGGACCTTGTTTTAGTGATTGTTAATGTTTGTGCACCAGCATGCTTGCTAATAAAAGAGGCTTAGACTTTCACTTGTTTTATTCCATAGTCGATGTTGAGAAGGGGGATTTACTGGGAGCGATTTCAGAAGAAGCATGCCTACCAATTAAGTTATGCCTAGACCATAGAATTTACGCCACAATATACCTGCATTATCATTCTGGTTGCCTATTTGAATGCGATTATAATTCTCTATCTTAAGATTAGAGAAGTAATGTGGATCAGATTAATTGATGACTATGCAGGTTTACGGGTACAGAATGTCGCTGTGGGCAGAACACATGGGGAAGGTGGACTATTTCTTCAAGGAACCTGAAAGTTTGGGTTGCGTGAAGAGTGTGAACAACATTGCTGAGGAAAACTGGAAAAGGTACTCAGCCGAGTCCTTTACACAATTACAGGGGCACCTCCTCAAATACCCCATTGAGGTAGATTGCAGTGGCGAAGTAAGCCCCTTGCCTGGACAAGAGACCTTCCCAGATGTTGGAGGCAAGGTCCTTGGATCTCGAACAACGCTTCCTGATGCTCTTACTACATAGGCTTCAAAAGTTTTCGTGTTGATATCATCGTATGGATTCATCAACTTTCAGTCCAGCACGCGAGAAGGGGAAAAGAGAGTGGGGCAAATATAGTTCTTCCTACAAGCATAGTGCAGATTACAGAGGCAGGGTTCACATAGCAATGGCTTGTACTTTGATGCCCATATTCTATTTATTGAAATCAGTAAGTCTGTACTATTGGCTTAAATATCTGCAATTCTTCCACCTTAAATTACAGCAGGAACGTTTAAAGAGTTTCCTTTGGCCTAATATTTCCATAGATAGCAACTGTGCCTCTCATCTCTGGAGTGGAATCATTGAAAACAGTCTTTTTCAAGGAAAATTTAAATGGGAAGAAAAAAATATAAGTCGTGTTACAACCAAATCGACAGAAATTCAAAGCAAATCAAGGACACAAAAGCATCTCTTCCTTTTGAGATTCATCTAAGACATTTTCTCATCCCCAGGACCTAAAACTCCGATACCAGTCAAGAAGTAGGAGAGACGTTTGAGATGAAACGTACATAAAAGTTTTACAAAGAACTTAGTTAACGGTCACTTTTCCAACCATGCCAGCACCCTGGTGAGGGGAACAGTAGAAGCTGTACGTTCCTTTCTCAGTCAAGGTAACAGAGTAGATCTCTCCTGGGGCATTAAGTAGATCTTCATCAGACATAGAGATTTTGGAGGCGTCGACGCCGCTTGGGATTTCGTCCTCATCGAAGATAACATTGTGTGGGAAGCCAGCATTGTTCTTGAAGACAATCTTCTCTCCAGCACTCACGCTGAAATCGCTGGGAACAAAAGCCAAAGACCCATCATCAGCACCGAGCTTGACTTCGATGGCCAAGGCGTTGCTGGCAAGAATTGCGCTCGCAGCAGTGGCGGCAACAGCAACACCAACATCCTTGAGGGAGGCCTTGATGCTGAGCCTTGGGCCTGGAGAGGCTGCAACCTTGGCAGTGGCACTAGCTTTAGCTGGGGTGGCACCAGCCTTGAGGCCAGTGAAAGATGGGATAGCAACAGCTGAGGAGGTGACAGCGGCCATCATACAAAGGCTTCTGTTTTTCACTTGATAGATATGTGCTCGAGACTCAGAGTGAGAGGCAATCAAAAGGGCAGGAGAGAGAGATTGGCTTTTAATAAGATGAAGTTTGATTTTGTGTGGCTTGAATTGGAAGGAGGATAAGTGATTCTAAGGATGACAGGGCGAATGGGTGGAGAAATGCGTTATCTGCTGAGGATCGCTCAGATTGGACAGGTCGGATTCCATCCAATAACGTGGGCATGGGCATGGGCCCTCTGAATTCTGCTGTGAGGTGGAGAATACAGTGAGATGAGGAAAGCAAAGCCAAGTAATGCCAAATTGATAGAAGAGGATTCTTTTGCTTCGCTGCTTCTTATATTTTCTTGACCTTTATCTTCAGTCTCAGAAATGAATACATATTCATCAAATTGTTGTACTAGTAGTGGTTAATTTCACATGTGGATCTACTTCTCCTGAAACAAACATTGTAAGGAAATTTCTAACGTGAAGGGTGTCTCTAACCTCAATCTAAATCGAATAATGGAGGAAAACAATCATTAAAAACAAACAAATGTTTCTTAGCCTGGCGTTATAACTATAAAATGTTAGATAAGAAGGATAAAATCAAGCTAATCTTACCATACAACCTTACAAGTAAAAAAACAAGTGGCAAGGATGGCCATCAGCAGGCTGATATTTTTTGCCACTCCCAGGGGCTGCCTGGAAATGTGGTGCACATCGCACTGGCTCATTACAACACCAAGATTTTTGTGAATTGCTAGAGAAAGACCAATTGGGAGTACAGTAACCACAAGATTACAGATACGGTTGGAAGATAAACATCAAAAATCTAATGATTATACATAGAAAGTCAATTGCAGCAAAACGATTGAATCTTTTAAAGCTATCAAATGGTTGAAATCAAATTTGGGTCCGAATAAAACCCCGAGTCCAACATGCGAACAGTTTCTTTTACGAAATTTGAAGGAATTCTTTCCAAGTTCCACCCTACTTCCCTCTCACTGAATGCTAGGAAAACCACTTCATTTCATAGATACCTCTCACATACAGCCCCGCACACCAGAGCTAGCTATGGAGTGTGTTGAAATGTAGCCAATCGCTCGGAGAGAGGTGGATATCTCTCCTCTCCTTAACCATTTCTGTTACAGGCCTTAGCATCCCTAATCTAACCTAAAAAATTGAAGATTCTCGTTTGAACAGTAACCTTGACCCAGAAAAGCTTCTCCAAGCACACTAGGTAGAACGTGCTTAATCCTTCTATATGGTCTTATGACCGGCGAAACAGCTAGTAAATCTACATAAGTTAAGCCAGCTAAATCCTAAGATGATGAGATTTAACTATGCCATTAGCACAGTGACACAAGCAAAGGGCCATGAATTAGTCTTAAGAGGAAACTTTAGAACTGGAAAGCGAGGCCATCCCCACCCATCTCAGAGCCCCATTTTGAACTACGGCTTAAGCAGAAGTTGACACCAATCTGACACCATTGCTTTTGAAGAGAAAACAGAAATACCTCAAGAATGCAACATTCTAAGACACCATCTGCACAATACATTATAATTAATATACAAACAAAGCAACACGTGTCAAATGCCCTAACCCCCTAACAGAGTTAAGGAAAAAACGGCATAATACCTAGTACCTAATTCAATCAAATGTCACCACTAGTTTCTCTAGGAGCAATATCACCTCATTGTTGTTACTATGTTAGCCAGCCCTGATTTTGAGTTGCACCTGATTTTGAGTTGCAACAGTTTAATATAGACATTTGCACTTCACAAGTACAAACTTTTGAAGAGTTTCCTTCCTAAAACAAAGGGTTTAGCTAAGAATCAATCTCAAATTTAAAATAAGCTAACTCTTATCTCTAGATAAACTGTGCCTTAAGGTTAAAAGGGACCATAACAACATCCCATACAGAGTTGAAAACACTGCCTCTTAATGAAGTATAAAAACAAAAGACTTCTACATATACAAAAAGCCAGAAAAAGCATAGAACATGTTGTCATCCATCAGATATAAGGCTTAAAGTGCACCGATTAATATCTCATCATCAACAAAACAACACTGAGCAGAATGTCCAATCATACTTTTATTATACTGACTAAGCATTGTTTCTATGTTTTTCATTATAAATAGCCAGCAATCAATGGGGGAAATCCCATGTTTAGCTGAAAAGAACCCTATAACTTATTAATTACAATAAGACACGTGAAGCTATATACAAACACGATTGAAATCAGTTTCCCAGTATGAGCAAAGAAATGTACACCGTATGAGCCATTAACCCATCACTTCACATCATATAGGAAACACATTGCCGCTATCATCATCTTCTTCTTCCCCAAATAACTTGAATCCGACATCCCATTGGCGATCCCCTTTGTAGTTGAAGCTAGGACTCACATAGCATTTCATCTCGTGAAACAGATTCAAATTATCCACCAGCTTGTGAAAGACATTGCATCCACAACACTGCATAAACCAAATCATTCACATAGTAATCCACAAAAAAAGAACAAAACAAAACAAAGGGTCAAACTTTGACCTTCAAGTACATTTCTCTCCGTTTAAACTAATTACCTGAACGAAGACGGTGCCATCGGTGTATGCGTGGGGGTTGATGGCACGAGTCGTTCGTTGACCGCAAACATTGCAAGTGAAGGCCACGCGCATCCGTCTACGTGGCGACTTGGTGAAGAGAGACCATGGGAAGGTGGAGACTTTCTCCGTATTGGATTGGTCGTCGGTTCTGGCGGGTACAGATGGACCCTCCATGCCCGATCCTGTAGTCCACCCTCTTACAGACGCCGCGCTCAGAACCAACCCCATCGCTTCATCCTAAATTGAATGACCCAAAACACCCACACAACAAAACCCAATTCACTATTTCGTCCTAAAACTGAAAATCAAAAGAAAAAGATACGACTTTCTTCATTTCTTTTTTACCTTAGAGAAGGTTCGATTGCCGAAAAGAGGGACGATGCTTGTGTTGTTAGCATCTGATTGGAGATCGGAATCGTTACCGTCCTCTGATAATTAAAAACAAAAAACAAAAAAGTTGCGTCAAACCAAAACGGTAATCACAGACGAGGAAAGGGAAACAAAGAAGAAGAGAGATACGAGAGTTAGAATCAATACTTTTGGAGGAGGTGGGAAAGCGGATGATTCTTGCTGGAGAATCTTTTCGCTTAGGAGAGAAGATAGAGAGAGAAGACGGAGATGAGGAGACCATGGCAGCAGCAGGAGAGCCGAGCGTTTCCATAGGCGACGCAATGAGACAGATTTCGATGGCGTTTCCACGACTCTGTTGGATGTCCAACACAAACTCAGGGCCAGTTTCCTTTTCAGTCACTTGCCGCCTTAAATCATTTCATTTTATATAATCTCCAGAGCAGCCCATTAGGCCCATACTGAGAGCTTGAGGCCCATTATGAGTTTAAGTGGACCGGTGGAACAGAAACACAACCACATTTGAATCAACCAGAAAGAAAACTAGCGGCCCCGGCCTTGCTCTAGGGGCATTTCTGTTTTTTGAAACCATCATTTGAATTCCATTAATTCGATTTAATATATTTAATTTTGATTATAATTTTATTATTTGGATTGATTTTTGGTGTTTAAAGTTCACAATCAAGCAAATTGAAATGATGATTATTATATTTTAAAATATATTACACATTTTATGTATATAAAATATTGAAAAAATAATAAAACTGATCTAATTGACCGAATAGAAATCAATTTTAATTAATTTGATTAAGATATAATTCAGTCAATTTTTTATATTTTATCAAAATTAAAGTAATTAAATTTTAAAAATATTAAGACCTAATCGATTGAATACTTACTCTCAAGTAGTCAATTATTGCATGATATGATAAGATGTGATATGATACCAATTATTATATGATCAATATGATATGATACGATATGATGAGATATTATATGATCCATTATTATAATATAATATGATACAATATGATGCGATATGATATAATCAATTATTATATGATATGATGTGATATGATACCAATTATTATAAGATTAATATGATATGATACGATACGATTATAGTTTTGATTTGACCTAAAAAATACTTTTCACGTTCACTCTTTTGATGAAAATTATACCACATAGGGAAATACAATGATCCTTGTTGATTGAGCGGCTGTTGCAATTATTTTTGAACCATCTTAGCAAATCCTTTGGCTTTTATGTATAGTCTATACATGCAATTGTTGCTTAAGGTGGAATGTTATGCAAGAATATATATGGAGAAAGTTACGAAGAATAACCCTCCTCCTTTATAAGGGTATTTTAAAAATAATCATCAAAATAAATTTAATTATTTTTAGCCATATGTAGTCAAAAATATTTTTGAAACAATTTTAAATAAATTAAAACATTCATCATAATTTTTTTTCCATTTGTGCTTCTAATTTCTCTCTCTCACCATCCAGCTATCTTTAATTTTATCGATCTCTCTTCAGTTTTCGTCTGCTATGCTATCGATTTCTCTTTTCTGCACTTTTAGATTTCTTTTTTTACACTTTCAAGACACTAAGCAATGGTTTTGATATGCTTGGAATGGGTGGCTATTAGAAAATTTTGATTTTTAGGTATTTTGGATAAAACTAAAATGATAAAAATGACCACAGATGTTTGAAATAGTATTTAATTGGATTAAATTGGGACCTAGACACCTATAAACTTAAGAATTTGAAATTTATAAACCTAAGTTTTGAAAGAAAATTTTTTCGATTTTTAGTCGAAATAGATGTTTTAAATAAGAAAATTTATGTTTTGATTTATGAAAACATGTTAAAAACATTTCAATCGGTGTCAAATTGTTAAAAAAATAAAAATAAATGAAGAGAGTGGAGAAGATTTGAAGTTTTAGTTCGTAAGTAACAACAACATTTTAGGTATTAAAGTATAACCAAATGTTTTAAATATGACGTGTAACAATAATATTTTTTCAATATAGCATGTAACAACAATCTTTATTCAATATTGCGTGTAACAATAATATTTTTTCAACAAGGCGTGTAATATATTTTTGTATATGGTGTGTAACAACAATATTTTTTTTTCAATAAGACGTGTAATAATTTTTTTTAACAATGACATATAACATATTTTTGTACATGACATGTAGCAACCTAACCATGATGTGTAACATATTTTTATACATGACGTGTAACATCATGGTGTATAATTTTAATAAGAGTAATTTTATCAAACTTAGATAAAAATAATTAAAATTATAAAAAAATTATTTTTAAAAATATCTTATTTTTAAAGGTTAATTTTAAAAATACTATATATATATATATATATATATATCAGTATGTGAGTACGAATTGTGGAATTAATATTTGGAAAGAGAGTTTCTAGCATTTAAGTGCATAAATGGAACAACGATCGTAAAGAAATAGAGATTGTACTGTTTGCATTTATCACATCAGACTGTGATTAAAGACGTAAAACAAAGGGAACAGCACAGGGGTTTGGGTCCGATGCCACAGTTCTACTCTTACGTAATGAATACTCGTAAGTACAAAAAGATGGAAAATGGACTGTTAATCGGATATAGAAAATTTATAGATTATCAAATATGAAAACACTCAGTCCAATGGAAAAGTTTTATTGACAGAGGTTTCTGCCTCATTTCTCGACTGAAGTTCTTATCCACGGAGTAAGAGATATTGGGGGCATGATCCTCATCTTTATTGATACAACAACAAACATAAACTGATCACTCAGTTCAAGATCAGACAGATTGTTTTTTGGTTTAATCAACTTTGATCGGAGTAGGCAATGTAAGTGGAAATGGCAGATGTGTCGAACCCATTGAACTTGGTTCCACAAGACGAGGTGTAAGCGCCCATTTTGTGAAACACCAGCCAGTCATTCACCTGCACTTCCGGCAAAGGGTGACCTTTCAAAACTGTGTCCCCGGCATCACATGTGGGTCCGAAAACTGTGGAATCATATGTCTTTAACCCTTTGCAAGTTGGGTTGCCACGGTTGGATGTGCATGCAAGAGGAGTTAAGATCACATCGTCATGATCGTACAGCAAAAAGTTGAAGGACCCGTAGATCCCATCGTTTATCCAGTACTCTCTACGCTCATGCCTAACTCGCTTCCCGATAATGCTGGCTACTAGCGTGAAAGACGACTGGGCAAAGAATAAACCAGGTTCCGCCATAACTTTTAAGCCAGGCTCATTGAAAAAATACTTTTGGAGAGCGGTTTTCACGACGGGTGCTGCTTCGGTGAACCGTGGGCCTGCTGTGAAGCCCCCTCCGATGTTTAGTATATGCATATTCGGAATGCCAAGTTGAGCAGCTTTTTCAAAAACTGTTTTTGCTGCTGCTATGGCTTCTTCAAATGCACGGAAGTGGGTGGCTCCGCTACCAATGTGGAAGGAGACCCCCTGAACAGTGAACTGTGCAGCTTGAGCCGCCTGGAGAAGAGGAACAACTTCCTCAGGAAGTGCACCGAATTTAGCACCTAATTGAAATCTTGCGCCACTGGTTTCGGGGGGTTTGATTCGGATGAATAAGGCACACTCTGGGTGCCACTTTCGAATCTTTTCAAGTTCATCTTTTGAATCAAAAGTAGTTAGGTTAACGCCAACGCTAGCAGCATACTTGATGTGAGACTCTGCTTTGCATGGGTTTGCAAAGACAATTCGATCAGGGGAAACCCCTAAAGCCAGAACGGCTTCTATCTCAGCACGGCTTGCACAATCGAAGTTGGAGCCGAGTGCGGCCATTTCTCTGAGTAGAGCCGGATTGGGGTTGCACTTGACAGCGTAGAATGGTTGAACCATGGGAAGATTACGAATCCACATGTCAAAGAGATCCGCAACAACGCCCAAATCAAGCACGTAAAATGGTTCCGTTTGCTGTTCATCAGAAATGACAGATTGAATGAAAGCGATCAACTCATTTTCTGACAAGGCCGTAGCCCTCTTTCTCGTCAACCCTGCTGCACTTATGGTGGGCTGGAGGCTCCTGGAGCTTGACATCATGGTGCGAGACTGGTCAACAGGGAGAAAAGGAGAAACCATCAAAGAGTGTATGTCTTTCCAAATGCTTAGCAGGTGTCTAAATAGAGAGCTAGGCATCGCTCAAATTTAATGAAAAATGAATCACATTGCAAACGTACGTGACATTTGACTGCGTCATCTAGCCTACGTATGAACCCCTACAAAGTCCTTGCCGAACTTGCAAAGGTCAAAATACTTGGAAAGTTTATGTATTATGATTTTTTTCAATTTAGTCTTTTTATTTAAAATTATATTAATTTAATTTTTTAATTTTAAAAATTATTTTAATTCAATCTATTTTTTAATAATATTCAATTTAATCATTAAAAATGACGATATCAACACTGATGTTGAAAATACGATGATGTGGTGACTTATGTGGGCTAACATGTTGACGTGGTAATGTCACATTATAAGTTAGGGGCGACATGATAGTGTTATGATAGCACATAGTGCCATGTCACCCAAATAGACTAACAAGATGCAATGCCACATAGCATTGACATGCAGATTAGGGATAATTCCAAGCGAAAATTAAAATTAGAAAAACGAAATTGAAAAAATCAGTAAAGTATAAGGATTAAATTGAATAAAAATTTAACATAGAGAGACCAAATTGAAACAAGAAAAATATTATGGTTATTAATGAAAATGCCATGTGGCACGTTTAGTCAGCCGACATGGGGGGTATTATCTAGCTTTTGCACTTCCATTTGCCCTAAACCACGATAAAAAAAGCCTAAATAGTGTCTTAACCCTAAACCAACCACTATCCTTGTCGGAGTCATTAACTTTTGATATTCCAACCACCAGAAATCGAGAAACAACAACAAATTGATAGAGAATCCCAAGTTTAAGGCTAGACCGAGAGTGAAAAATAGAACCCCTAAAAGCTTGAAAAGCACCTGGAAACTGACAAACGTTAAAAGCTTTCAAGCTTTGAAGCTTGAATTCAAGGGTGCTTGACAAGCTTGAAAGTTGAAAGCTAATGGCTGAAAGCTCGGGAGAAAGAAGGAAATCGAGAGGAAGAGGAAAGGAAAAGGAAAAGGCTGTTGGTCTGGAAGAGCAAGGTAAAGTTTCTTTCTGTTGCTATTGAATAGTATTAAGTTGTGTCTTTAAGGTTGGCAAAGATTGGGTTCTGCTTTTTCATTTTTATTGATGTTGATGTATTTGTTTATAATATTAGGGTGTGTTGTTAATGGATGCTAATTTGGCTTTGGTTTTTTCATTTGTTATGGTTACTGATGCATTAGGTAAAACAAACAAAACATAGGAAAAAAGGTAATGCATGAAGATTCTCATTGATACAGTTCTCAACTTTGGCAAATTGGATGAATTTATGTGAATACTTTTACCAATTAACAATAAAGCCACCAGAATATTAAGAGGAAAAAGTTACTTACTTGGAAATTTTCTTTGCTCCTGAAAATTGTAATACAATATAACCCTTAACTTAAACCTAAACACTTTCATAAGCCGAACTTCATATTTGCATAAACCATCAGTAATTCCAGCATTAGAAAATTACAAATTAAAGTATTTATTTATGTTGCACGAGCATTCACCATATTTGCATAAGCGTTATACTTGATAGAATTGTTATTTTATATATTTTATATACTATTAGTGAACTAAATATTACCTTATAATTAATAAATAAATTTAAACATTATTAAAACTAAATATACATCATTTTATGTATGAAATAGTAAAGTATGTATTATTACATAAAATTATCAATAAAAGTTTGTATCAATATCTATACTTTTATATATATATATATATTTATTGTTTCCTTAAAATTCAAAAAAAATTATATTTTTGGGTTAAATTTAGTCCCTAAACAAATAAATTTTATTTGATTTAGTCTCCATATGTTGAAATTTTATTCAATTTAGTCTCTATACCTGCTTGTTTCTTCAATTTCGTCCCCCTTATTTTAATTTCGTGAAAATTTTTTTCCTTGATCTTCCATGTGACAATGCCATGTCAACACATCAGTGCCATGTGGCATTCCATTTTTTCAACTTGACTTGATGATGTAGCACTACCACGTTCGCATGTCGACTCACAAAAGTTGCCATGTCATCACTTTTAACAGTTAAATTGAATACCGTTAAAGAGAAGGATTAAATTGAATACCGAACATTTGATTTATTAATTGGTGGATAATCTCCCTATTTAAAAAGCAAGGTTTGAATCCCTCTTTCTTAATTATTAAAAAAAAAATGCATTGATGGTTGTTATCAGACTTCAGGAGCATCCACATTTTTTACTGTGTAGCTTTTAACATGCGAAAAGAATTGAAATCAAAGCTCTTTAGTCCACCGAAAGAATAAATCACAGCACTGGTTTATTGGTAGTATATTAGTTTTGCGTGTGTGTGTGTGGACATTAGAGATTGTAGGGTCATGCATGCCATTGCTGCCAAGAAACGAGTCAGCTTACAGGATTCCTTTATTTGAGATGCATGCATGACAGCTTGTGAAGGCAGTACTCTGTTGTTTGATAAAGATGTTACAGCATTAAGCAAGAGCGAGGACCACCTGTCTGAAGCTCGTCTGAGTGTATCAATGTAGAAAGGGAAAGACCAAAACGAATTCAAAGGAAGCAGGCCAGCTAGCTAAAGTCCATTCCAGCTATCTTTTGTCACATTGCTGAAGATGTTCGTTTTAAGTCACCATGATCTTATTTAGGAATATAGCTGGGGAAGAGATGATGAGAAGACACTAGCTCGTAAGCATGAAAATCATGCCCTTGAGGTTGATGACTGCGCCACATGAACAGAAGCGCACCCACTTTTCTTTCAACAATTGAATTACTGCGATCATATTTATGTCTGTTAACTGTTCTTTATATCTACTTTCATGGCAAGAAAGGATACGTTTTAATCAATATTGTTCGGTTTGCATTTATACTTTTATGTAAAGAAAATGAAATTTTCTTAGCAAAGAGAAAAAGCACATCAGCATTAGTAACACCCAATCCCAGGATTAAAGGACAAAACTACATCCATTTTCTACCTAAAGTAAGATGAGAAAGGTTGGGTTCAAGAGAAATGCGAAAGAAACAGAGCCCAGACATAGTTTAGAAAGAGAAGATCCAGCTTGTTGAAACTGAGATCACCATGGTTACTTCACTTCCAAGTCCACTTAGTGAGAGGAGAGAAATCCCAATGGATCCAAACTGTTATTGATCCTTGAGTACACAAGCTAGCTATTCTAGCAAGCCCTGGTTTTAATTTGGAAAATAGCAGTTCCATAAATAGTCAGTACATTATACCTTTTTTGCTTGAAAGGAGTACAGTAATTTTATCAATAGAAAGTAGGGCATTTACATTATACTTAATGGAGCCAGAACTAATTAATGTACCAAAAAAAATAAATAGCTTGGCGAAGTTCTCAAATAGTTTACATAGAAAAAAACACATAGGAAAGTCTTAGCAAGCACAAGACAAAACACAAAAATTTCAAATTTTTTCTTCTTTTTTTTTTTTTTTGATTTTCTGGGCGAATAGTGAAGATTTTGAGAAAATTAAATTGATAAGGTGAAAGAGGAGTTCGAGACTTTTTAGAACATTGACCGGCATTGATTGGCATTATCCACTGATCAGTTTTGACCCAGTTCATCTTGATTTAATTTTAAGCCCGTAGACCATTTGAAGTGGTGGGCTCTCTAAAGGTGTAAACCCAACCTAAATAAAAGCTATGGTTTTGATATTCTTATAAGGGTGAGCAAATTTTGATCAAAATTGAATTAATCGAATTAATCAATAAATTCGGTTAATTTCATTTGATTTAGTTAAATTGATTAAAAAGTTTAGTTAAGTCAATTTAATTTAGTTAAAAAAAATTTAAATTCGTTAATTGAATTAATTGATTTTGAAATTCATATATTTTAAGGGTTTTTATTACATGTATGCACTCACGTAGGTTTTCTGCACATATATATATGAATAAAGAACTAGATTTAATTATCAAAAAGGCTTTTTTTACATGTATTTACTCTCACATTTTTTCTAAACTGATGGTGCTATCGATCAATGCTGCTTTTTCTATACCAGATTCCATTAGTGAGCAGAATACAAGAAAATAAGAAATCCTTGTTGGCTGGAAAATGCCATCATTTGGGTGGGTTGCAGTTAATTTTGATGGTGCATTTCAGAGATCTCTTGAAACAGCAGCTACTGCGGGGTTATCAGAGATACAGAAAGGGATTAGCAAAGTGGTTATTTGGTGAAACTAGTCAAATGCTCAGCTTATCGAGCCGAATTGCGAGGAGTATAAGTATATATAGTATATATTGTTAATATATAGTATACTTATTAATACACTAATTAGTCAATAACAATACATTATTATATAAAACCATATACTATTATACTATGTGTATTATATGACTTCTTAGTATACTTATATACGATATAAGTATATGTTAACTATATATAGTAATATATTAATACATTATTCATAGTATTATTATAGTTATACACTAAATATAATATATATTAATATAATATACATGCATACTATATAATTATATATTAATTATATCTAGTAATATCAATACAGTATACATTATTTACAGTTAAGCATTATATGATATATATCTTAATACACTATACATAGTAATATAACTTATGTTAGTAATTAAATATAACAACTTATTAATATACTATATATTGATATATTAATGACTTAATGAGTTAATGTTATTATATTATTATATATAACCATATACTATTATACTATATATTATATGGCTTCTTAGTATACTTATACACTATATAAGTATATAATAACTATATATAGTAATATATTAATACAATATACATATATACTATATAATTATATATTAAATATTAATACAGTATACATTGCTTATAGTTATACATTATATAATATATATCTTAATACACTGTACATAGTATACTTATTAATTCACTAATTAATCAATATATAGTATAACAAGTATACTACATAGTATACTTAATTATTAATATACTAATTAGTCAAAAATTATATATTAACAATATACTATATTAGCATATTAGTAAAATTATAAGTAATAATGTAATATGTGGTAACATAAAGTACATTACTAATATATTATTAAATAAATTTAAAAAACAAAAAAAATTAAAAAATTTAGTTAAAACCGATTAAATCAACTATAATAATACTTGAGTGCGACCATTTTTTTCCTCTAGTATGTTCTTAAAACTTCTCATTCTTATTAAACTATTCGTATCAACCTTTTTATGCACAATTGGACACAGATTTCGTAGTGTTTACTTATGTAAACTTTTGTTATTATACCTTTATACTATAGCAGATTCAACTTTGATCAAGAATAATGAAACAAGTTAGATGTCATGGACCCAGTGGGAACTATTAATCCCATGTTGAGAAGAATGTTATGGTTCTAACAGGGAGTCATTAATCTTTAATTATGTACTAAAATGAAATTGAACATTTAAAATTAATATCATTTTCAACTTATGAGATGCTTATCTTATAGGCTTGTTCTAGAATATAAACAAAAATAATTAATTTTTATTTATCTAATAATTTTTATTCACTGACCGAGAATTTGAGTAGAAGAGACTGTCTGATTAGCATTAAGCGTTTAATATCTCAGTAGTAGAATCATATTCCAATAGCGAAGATACAAATTTCAGGCAGAAACAAATATGAAGATATAAAATAATTCACAACAATCGCAGACCAGATGATGAGAACATCGCTGGCATGTCTAACACGAAACCATGCAGTCCAGTCCGCCAAGGGCCTCGCTCAATTTTGGGCTGGAATAAGCAAGGTAAGTCAGGATGGCAGACGTGTTGAACCCATTGAAATTGGACCCAGTAGCCACAGTGTAAGCCCCCATGTTGGGGAACACCAGCCAGTCGTTCATCTGCAGTTGCGGCAGCGGATATCCCTTTAAGACCGTATCAAGCGCATCGCATGTGGGTCCAAACACGGTGGAATCATAGGTCCTAGCTCCTTCAAACTTGGGACTGGATGCTCCTACGAGAGGCATGCAGGTGACGACCGCATGGTCGTTGAGAATACAGTTCAATGAGCCGTAGATCCCATCGTTGATCCAATACTCTTTTAAATCACCCCTGACGCGCTTTCCTATAATGTTGGTGGCTTGGGTGATAGCTGACTCCGCGAAAAAACGACCAGGCTCAGCAATCACTGTTAAGCCTAGCTCGTTTGGGAAATACGCTTGGAGAGCGGCTTTCACTGTTGACGCTACTTCAGCAAAGTGTGGGGGGGCTGTGAACCCTCCGCCGATGTTTAGCACACGCATTTTGGGCATGCCAAGTCTAGCAGCCGTTTCAAACACAGTTTTGGCTGCTGCTATGGCTTTTTGATAGGCTTGAAACTGCATGCCTCCACTACCAATGTGGAATGAGACTCCTGTAACAGTAAGTCGCGCAGTTTGAGCTGCTTGGAGAAGAGGGGTGACTTCCCCCGGAAGTGCACCGTACTTGGAACCTAAAGGGCATCTTGCGCCGCCATCATCCGGGGCTTTGACTCGGATCAATAAAGCACATTGAGGGTGCCACTTCCTAATTTTCTCAAGTTCCTCTTTGGAGTCGAAAGTTGTCAGGTTAACACCAACCGTTGCAGCATACTTGATGTGGGGCTCTGCTTTGCTTGGGTTAGCAAAAATGATTCTGCTAGGTGAAACGCCAAGAGACAAAACGGATTTGATTTCGGCCTTACTTGCACAGTCAAAGCTCGAGCCTAAGGCAGCCAATACCCCAAGCAAAGCTAGGTTGGGGTTGCATTTAACGGCATAGAAAGGTTGAGCCATAGGAAGGTTACGAGACCACTGGTCAAACAGGGCCATGACAACACCCAAATCGAGCACGTAGAAAGGCTCTTGCAGTTCATGTTTGGTGGAAATGATTGATTGAATGAAAGCAGGCAAACCATCTTTCCATAGAGCGGCGACCATTTTTCCCTCTCACCCCAGGCGCATCCACAATGGCCTGAAGGGTCTTAGGGCTGGATCCCATGGCAACCTCAATCGACTCAAAAAGAACTAAAAAGTACAAGGCTTTGCAAGTAAGATAAGTAAACGTATTACGTATTATCGTCATAAAAATAATTTCTGAGCTCAAACTCCACCTTAAAGTCAAGCTCAAACTTCATAAAAATTGATATAAGGGCTTAATAATTTCTGAGCACAATAATTTATGTTTCTTTAATCATTAAAATGGGCTTTCACTCCCTAGCCAAGTGTGCCTTCTATCCCTGCACAATAATGCAAAAGAGGAGAAATAGAGAGTCTATTTTTCCTCAGTTAGCATAGTTCTTATTGCTAAAAAATAAGGAAATATGATAGTGTAATGAATCAGAAATAAGGAAATTTTATAAATAACTTAAACCTGAATAAAAATATACATTAATGTCCTTGATTGGTTAGTGCTACGATATCATCAGTTTCCATAGAGCTAAATGGAACATAAAGTTATAAGGGAACTTCTTTTTTCTTGAAATTCTCTTTTATTTTCTCCCTTCTTAAAATCCTTCAAATTCAAAACGCTTGTTAATTATATTATTAATTTTTAGAGATAAAATCACCTTTGGTTTCTAGAATGTAGGAAAATATTTAAAGTTATACTTGTATTAAGAACATGTTTAATATGGTACATGAATTTTTATCTGGTTCATCACTCTATCTCAATGTCTAACACAATAGATTAAAGCTACTTCATCCTTATGTTTTCATTTTATGCATCAAAAACTATTGATTTAAAGAGGAAAATTAGGTACCAACGACTAGTCTGAGTTCAAGACTTTGTATATCTTAATTTGGTTTGATATGATAGAAGTGAAAGTGACAACTTAGCCATGAATAAATATGATGTAATAACTAAAACATTGTTAGTTAGACATTTATTCCAGAAAACATTGTTAATTTGAAATCTACTCTCTTTCTTTCTTTCCAACTTTTCATAAGTATCATTCACCACTAGCATATATCTGTCTTTGTTTCTCACTTGAAAATTATTTGTTTCTCACCTCTAGGACAGTTGACATCTTTGATCATTTGTTTGGTTCTTTCTTTGAATATAAATGTAAATAATTTATTTTACCCAATATTAAAAAAGCTTTGCAAGCAGCAGTTATGGGTGCAGCTGCTTCAGTATTAGCTTTTGAATATGGATGGGAATGAGGAGTACTTTTTTATCTCTACATTTGATTATTTAATGAAGTATGAGAAGCAAGCAACAGCATTCATTGTCAAGAGCGACAGTTTGAAAGGAGCTTAGCTAAACAATTTTGTGTTTCATAAGAATGACGATTAGATTTTCTAGTTTGAAGGATATATGTTGGATATTTGTAGGATGATTTTAGTTATAATATAGCAATTATAATATAGGATGGTTAATTAATGTGTCAATTATGGAATCAAATATTCAAGTAAAAAAATATTTATATATATTTCTTAACACTATAAATCTTTTACACTTAAACATTTAACTTATTAATAAGTATATGTATCATCTAACTCAGAGATTTGTATTTTTTAAAAACTTTTTTAATTTAATCTCTAAACATTTCAATTTTGTTCAATTTAGTTCCTATAACATGGTACAGATTTTATTTTTTGAAATTTTTTTTTCTAGATCTGCCAAGTTGGTGTTACCACATCATTATGTCAGTGCCACTTGGCACTGCCGTGTTAGTGCTTACGTCATCACATCTAACGATAATACTAGACAGTGTTAAGGAAAATGACTAAATTGCTCCAATTTTCAAAATTAAGAAACTAAATTGACCAAATTTTGAGTACATGGACTAAATTGATAAAAATGCATAAGTACAAGAACTACTTAGGTATTTGAGTAAAAATTAATATACCCTCTACAATTTTTTTTTGTTTGAAAAGAAAACTGAAAAAAGACAAAAATCATCAAGAGATAATGTCTTATCTCAAGAATGTTTAATTTTTTTTCAATAAGATAATAAGTTTGATCTTAATATGAAATATTGAAAAAAAGTTTGATCTTAATTTGAAAAAAATAATTGACTAATTAGCCAAAAAAGTTTGACCATTTCTTTTCATTTACTATCTTTTTAAAACTTTTTGTTCTTATTGAACTGTTTGTAGCAACTTTTTCTTGTTAATTACATACAGATTCCACAGTATTCACTTACATAAACTTTTGTTATTATACCTTTTTAATATGGAAGATTCAACTTTTATCAAGAATAATGAAAGAGGTTAGATGTCATGGTCCAAGGAGGGAACCATTAATTCCACATCAAGGAGGATCTCATGGTCCCAACAAAGAGCCATAAATCCCACATTGGTTGTGTACTAACTGAAACTAAGTGAGGTCTCTTTTGTGGAACAAAACTGTGTCGCCAACGGGCTAAAGTAGACAATATCCTGTAGGTTGGCGTGGATTGTGACACTTGACCTATTATACCAAATGTCTGTTTGCTATCATAGGCAACCCTTTTCTGTTTTCTTACAAAATATATCAAATGTCTGTTTGCTGTCAATGTCAAAATATACCAAATATCTATTTGCTGTTAATGTCAAAGGTTTGCCATAAAGACCAACCCTTTTCTATATTCTTACAAAATATACCAAATGTTTTTTCCTATTGGCACTTTTTTGTATTCTTATAAAATATACCAAATGTCTATTTGTTATTAAGGGTTGGCTTGTATTCTTACAGAATATATCAAATGCAAGTCAACCTTTTTCTGTATTCTTACAGAATATACCATATGTCTGTTTGATGTCAAGGGTTGACCATAACTTTTCTGCACTTTTATAAGATTTAAAATTTTATGGTTTCAACGAGGAGCCATGAATCCTACATTGATTATGTATTAAAATGAGATTGGGCATTTAAGAGTCACACCATCTTTAACTTGTGAGGTCTTTTCTTATTTTTTGGCAGTTGGCCAATAGTTCTACAGATTTGTAATGAAATCGCACTTTATGGCCAAGCCCTTTCTATAAGGGTGAGCAAATGGATGGATTGGGTGGTTTGGTCCACTATAATTAAAGACCAAAGAGACAATTAATTTTAAAAAATCGATCAAAATCGACCAAATATAAAGAAAGACCAAACTGACCAAATATAGAATTGGTTTGGTTGATCCGGTTTTGGCCCAATGATTCAAAATTTTATCATTTTTTTACAAATTATAATATTAAAACTTATAAACTTCATTCATAATTATATATATGAAATTAATGATATAACTTACATGTTAAAATGTTTTATATCAAAGTTTGTATAAATAATAACTAATTATAAACATTATGTTAAAAAATCTAAGGTGATGGCTAATAAAATTATTAAGTGTAATCATATAAATAAAATTTATTCTAAGTTATAGTAATGCTTATGTATAAATTAAATATATGCATATATATAATATATTACTTTATTATATATATAATCAATTATACAAATTATATGTTAAAATGTTTTATATCAAAGTTTGTATAAATAATAACTAATTATAAACAATATGTTATAGCATCTAATGTGATAACTAATAAAATTATTAAGTGTAATCTTATAAATAAAATCTATTATAAATTGTAGTAATGCTTATCTCTAAATTAAATATATGTATATGTAATATATTTATATAATTATATATATTCATAATATTTTATATTACGAAATATTACTAAGGTGTAATAATTATAATATATTAATATGTAGGATATTTACTATCATATATTATAAATATTAACATATAACTTATATTATTTAAAATATATAACTTGTAATTTCATATTAGTATAGATTTATAAGTAAATTAATATATATAACTAACATTAAATTATTATAATTATAATTTGTATATGCATGTATAATGCATTAATATATTTTAAGTATATTATTAATTAAGTTTACTCTCAATTCTTCTTAATATATATATATAATATTTTATATATTAATGAATATATATAATTAGTTTGGTTTTTTGGGTGGATTGGTCCAAAAATTTTAAAACCGATAACCTATCAAAAAACCAATTAGACTAAACATTTTGGATCAATTGATTCAATAAACTAATTAGACCAAACCATTTTACCCAAATCGCATTTGATTTGAATGGATAATTAATCTAGATTGATTTTACTCACTCTTACCTTTCTATACTCCTATAAATATTTAATGAAATCCGACTTTTTGGTCAATCTTTTATTGTCAAAAGTTCATAGGCCAACCCTTTTCTGTACTCTTACATATTTTTAATGAAATCTCACTTTTGTGCAATCCTTTCTTGTAAAAAGTTAATAGCCCAACCCTACTTTGTACTTTTATGACCATTTTTATTTTACTTTTATAAATTTACATTAAGATTATTAAATGGTTAATTTTTATTACAAGTGTTTTTATTTTTATATATTTATTAATTAACATTTGTAAATGGTTAAATACTCTTTACTTTAGAATATAATTGTAAATGATTAATTTTCACTAAAAGTATGTTTATTATGTCTAAATTGACCTGTTAGGATAACTCTTATACATTTATGTCAATCCTTTAAAATTCTTATTTCAACTTTATGAATTTTTACGTTTATTCTTATAAATTTATATTAGGATTTTTAAATATTAATTTTCATTACATGTGTTTTTATTTTATTTTTATATATATTTATTAATTAACATTGTTAATGGTTAAATATTTTTTGCTCAAGCTAATACATGTAAATGATTAATTTTCACTAAAAATATGTTCATTTTGTTTAAATTGACTTGTTACAGTAAGGTTTACATAATATTTTAATAATATTTATTTTAACTTTATGATTTGTTATGTTTATTCTTATAAATTTACGGCTAACAATTTGAAATGCTTAATTTTTACTCTAATTATTTTTATTTATATTATTATATGTTTATAAATTAACATTTGTAAGTGATTAAATTTTTTGTTGGAGAATATAAATATAAATTATTAATTTTTATTTATCTAATAATTTTTATTCACTAACCGATAGGCTTACTGTAGAAGAACCTTTAAGGGGAAAAAGAAAATAGTGATAGATAAATTGAGTAGGAGATACCGTCTTGTTAGCATTAAGTATCTAAATTTTTAGTTGCAGAATCATATTCCAATAGAGAAGATACAAATTTCAAGCAGAAACGAATATGACGATATAAAATAATTCACAAGTCACAACAATCGCAGACGTAATGATGAGGCATCCATGGCATGTCAAACTCGAAACCATGCAGTCCAGTTCGCCGTGGGCCTCACTTAGTTTGGGTTGGAATACGCAAGGTAAGTCAGGATGGCTGACGTGTTGAACCCATTGAAATTGGACCCAGCAGCCGCCGTGTAAGCGCCCATGTTGGGAAACAGCAGCCAATCGTTCACCTGCAGTTCTGGCAGCGGACAACCTTTCAAGACCGTGTCAAGCGCATCGCACGTGGGTCCAAACACGGTGGAATCGTAGGTTCTAGCTCCTTTGCACCTGGGAGTGGATGCCCTTGCGAGAGGCATGCAGGTGACTACCGCATGGTCATAGAGAATACAGTTCATTGAGCCGTAGATCCCATCGTTGATCCAATACTCTCTTAAATCACCCCTAACGCGCTTTCCTATAATGTTGGTGGCTAGGGTGAAAGCTGACTCAGCGAAAAAACGACCAGGCTCGGCAATTACTGTTAAGCTTGGCTCGTTTGGGAAATACTCTTGGAGAGCGGCTTTCACCGTTGACGCTGCTTCAGCGAATTGTGGGCCGGCTGTGAACCCTCCACCGATGTTTAGCACATGCATTTTGGGCATGCCAAGTCTAGCAGCCGTTTCAAACACAGTTTTAGCCGCTGCTATGGCTTCTCGATAGGCTCGAAACTGCATGGCTCCACTGCCAATGTGGAACGAGACCCCTGTAACGGTGAGCCGTGCAGTTTGAGCTGCTTGGAGAAGAGGGGTGACTTCCTCCGGAAGTGCACCGTACTTGGGACCTAAAGGGCATCTTGCGCCGCCATCATCAGGGGCTTTGACTCGGATCAATAAGGCACATTTAGGATGCCACTTCTTAATCTTCTCAAGTTCCTCTTTGGAGTCGAAAGTTGTGAGGTTAACACCGACTGTTGCAGCATACTTGATGTGGGACTCTGCTTTGCATGGATTAGCAAAAATGATTCTGCCAGGTGAAACACCAAGAGACAAAACGGATTCAATCTCGGCCTTACTTGCGCAGTCGAAGCCTGAGCCCAGGGTAGCCAATGCCCCGAGCAAAGCTGGGTTGGGGTTACACTTAACGGCGTAGAAAGGTTGAGCCATGGGAAGGTTACGGGCCCACTTGTCGAACAGAGCCATGACAACACCCAAATCCAGCACGTAAAAGGGCTCTTTCATTTCGTGTTTGGTGGAAATGATTGACTGAATGAAAGCAGTCAAACCATCTTTCGACAGAGCGGCGACCTTCTTTCCTCTCACCCCAGGCGCACCCACAATGGCTTGGAGGGTCCTGGGGTTGGATCCCATGGCAACCTGAATCGACTCAGAAAGAACTAAAAAGTATAAGGCTTTTAACAGCGAGATGAGAATTCCGAAAGTAGAAGTACTATTATCGTACTCTGGGTGGCTATATATAAAGAGACAGGGTCAGGGTGGCACCACATCATGAGTCGGTGGTGGAGGAAAAGGAGAAAAAGGCGTATATAATTGAATAGCCTTTTTCATCCTTGAAGAATCAAGCGCAAAAAGGAATTATCCCAAAAAGCAACAGTAATTGCAGGAAATCCAAAATGTGAACAATGAATCAAAGTATAAATCCCTGGTGATGATATCAGAGAAAGCTTTGGGTGTGTCTGGAGTTCCATGGAAAACTGTGGTTCCGTTTGATTATGCTCAGGTATAAAACCAAAGACTCTCTAGTGGACCAGGATGCTCCTGCGAATGATTCTGACCGTGGAAATTTCGCGTAAGCGTCGAATTGGAGGAATCTACGTATGTTGGTGGAAAAGTATACAGATGTTGATTTTGTGATTCCCTTTTGATATTCACAAAGCAATTTTATTAATATTAGAATAACGAATTATTGACACAGTTGCTGAAATCTTCAAAGGTTCATCCGAAATTCCAATTAAATTAATCAAAGAAGAACGACCAAGGAAATGAAACATACATAGATTAATAGATTACTTTTCAAAACTCAACTCTCGGGACAGAGAATGAGCATGTGGAAAGGAACGACAATATTGAAATTGAAACTGTGAAATGCAAATCACCCTGCCACCGAAGCCATGATGCAAGAGGCAATTTCTTAGGCGTGTGAATCAATTTCGTTTGCGTGTGATGTTTTAATCTTTTTTCTAGAAATGCCAATTTTCTTTTTGGCTTTTGGAGAGGAAACAAGTCTGGCATTGAAATTACTGTTGTGCTATGAGCTTGGAACCATTTTCCATAGCACGGTTTATTAGATGATAACTTTTTCCAGCTTCAATCAGTTTACACAATACAATCTACCGAATTTATTAATTAAGAGATCACGTTTGATTATTCAATTAAAATTTTATTAGCTAACACGTATTCTCACAGTACTCTTTATGTTATGAAATTTGTTATTGAATTAAATTAATGGGAATTAATGATATCTTAACGTATACTAATTGTTTCGTGTGCAAGTCAAAGAAGTAATTAAGTACCCTTTTTGGTGTTGCATGCATGAAAAACATTAATTATGAAACAACCCAATGACATGAACCTGAAAAATGCTGAAACAAATGATGTCAAAATTTGAACATGATACTTAGAATGCATGTTACTTGATCATATAAACATGTTGAAAAATGTTGGTTTAACTTTCCATGTGACTAACATGGTTGAATGCTTGGGATGGGAAAACATCAGTCCTAGCTTCAAAGTTCAAACTTGGCCTAACAATTAGCAATCAAAGATTTGGAAAATCCAGGCAAAATATTTGTGCACTGGGTCAAGGTGCTTAGATTTGTCAAAATTTTTAAGCAATCGATTCCATTCAAGCCCTCACAATGGCGGCCAAGAATTGACCTATGTATCATGCATTAGGTTTATTCTTTTCCTTTTGTTTTCAAATATAAATGACACTTTTTTCGTAAGCAATATGACCGTATGAAGTTATGTAATGTATAAATGGCCCCCATGGATCCGTGTGTCTGTGTGCTGTTTATGTTGTAATAAAGGAAGCAGCATAACCATAGTGGTTGACAAAGGAGATTGCTTCCGTCATTGCCTATGGTCATGACATGGTTCGCCCACGGTTGGCGTGGGAAATTAACTGAAAAGCTAGTCAATGTGGTTGGCTCTTGGTAATCAATATCTCTGATTAATTTACCTTGGTGGCATCGGCATATTTTCACCATGCAAAAACAAGGCGGCGACCTTCCACTCTAGGCCATCAGAAACTTCATTGACTCAATGCATCGAATTAACCTTCCACTATAGTCTGGTTGGGTCTATTTGTTTCTTCTGTTTACATGCTAATTCCTATTAAATAATGACCTAATCTCAGCAGGACCAGCTTTTGCATAAAGCCACCAAAGTCCTTACTTTAGGCCTTACAATTTTTCAAGCTTCATAATTTTATATAATATGATTAATTATATTAAATATATATAAAAATTAAAATAATTAATTAACAAAATATTTCTTAAATTAAATGTCTATTAAATATTTATTTTTTCCCACTTCTTATCTTTTATTAATTGTCAACTATTTATCGCACTTCTTCACTTATGTAAAAGTCAAAATAATTAGTAAAATTACATATTCTCTCACTTTTCTAATTATATGTTTAATAAATTTTATTTTTTATCACTTCTCAATTCCCATGATATTAATAATTCTCAATTATTTTTTCTATTTCCAATGAAGATAATATGTTTTTAATAATCTCCAACTAACAGTAATTTTTTAAAAAAATTTAATAAAAAATACCTCATTTAAATATTTAAACACTTTTAGCTTTTAAATGTATTAAGCTGCCCTTGAATCTCAGCATTCTGATCAATGCTAGCAACAGCATACCAACTAGATATCAAGTTAAATCATGTAAATCTCTTTTAATTTATGCCCGTCATTTACTTTTTTTAGAAAACGATCTTATTAGCAGTCGCGGCTAGCATATGTTAATAGCAGTCTTTAGCTGGTTTGGCAGAAGACTTATTACAGGCATGAAACATCTAGCTTAAGCTATAAGCAAGTCTGTACAATTACATGTAGACTCGCCGTGCAAAGAGATATTGACAGTATCCTAATACTCTCCTTCACACATAAAAAAGTTTATTGTTAATCTAATATCATCGTTATAGTAATCATCATTACCTGGATAGGTTTTAGTTTATATTAAGATGAATGGAGACATTTTTCTTCAATCTACTGGTCTTTAAATAACGCATTTCATGTTCCAGCAACCCTCAAAAGTACTTCACAACGTTACCATTAACACATATGATTCCCAAAAGTCTCTGAACTTTTTTGCCCAAAAGTCTTATACATTACTGGCAGCAAGATCGGTGAAAAAAGGTAATCCTATCTATTAATTTGAGCTGACTTTTCCTTCTCAGTCATTGGCTAGAGGCAAGACTCAAGAGAAAAAAGTGTCTGCTACGATTCTGTCTAGTGCATGTCACTGGTGATGGGCAACTGATCTTCCCGAGCAAAGTTAAGACCGCGTTTATGCTTTTGAATGTTATTTTTCTTATAATGACATTATTTGTAATCATATTACCTGCATTGTAAAGTATCAAACGTCATCAAAATATAGAAAAATTAATATTACAATGTTTGATTTATAAGTATTTTGTTGAGAATGTAATGTTAATTTTTAAAATTATCCATAGTTATTAAAATATAAATTTAATATATTTATATTTTTTATTATTAATTTTTATATAATATCATCTTTTAAATATATTTTGAATGTCATATATTTTATTTTCATTTATTATTATAATCTTATATATTTTATTTTTATTTCTTTAATATAATTTTTTATATTATATATTTTATTTTAATTTATTTTATTTATATTATATAAATTTTAATTTTTTATATTTTATTTTATTTTTTGATTCTTATATTATATATATATATTATTTTAATATTTTTATTTTAATTATAACATTATAAAAATTTTTAATAAAGTAATAAAATTGAAAGGTAAAAATATCTTTAAGAATATTGCAGAGTGCAATGTAATATAATTGTATTGATTTTGAATTGCAATCACATTACATCCCTTGACTGTAATGTGATTTACATTACAATCTTACATTGTAATGGTCTGTTACAAAATAAATACTGTAATGTAATTTAATTGGACACATTATAAAGAATGTACTATCACTTTTCTCATACCAAATGCTTCCTAAATACCAACAAAAAGTTCCAGATCTTATTAGTGGATAATAAAATTATATCTTTTGAAGTCATTTATGTTTTAGCACCAGTCTGGCTAACTAACTAGAAGGTAAATTGGTATAAACATAAATGTTCATTAAACAGAGCTTAACCAGTCATTATGATCATGCATGGTATTTTTTGGTTCTAAAATGGTCGCAAAAACCATGAAAATCATTCTGAGTTAATTTCATCAGGCTAGCAGATCATACTAATTACAAGAATCTGGTTGACAGTCAGGGAAAGCTCTTCAGACAGGAAAAGAACCCTAGGTTCAGTGTGATAGTAACAAATGGGCGCAAACAGAGAGAAGTAACTTTATTCATAGTGGGACAATGGAGTGTATACGCATACCAAGATGCATGAAACCGATTGAATCATTTTTGAAATCATCCTTCTTCATATCTAAAAGGGATGGTGGACCATGGGGGGGAAAATGGGATTGAATGGGAACAGAACATGTAGGAAATGGGAAGATCAGCATGCACGCACAGCACAGTAATGAATGAGGGAATCTTTGTCTGACTGCCGAAGTGATAGCAGGCTTCCTTGTAAATTAAAGTATACAGATTCTCTTCCTCTTTGCCACATATCTAATTTACTCTAGTAATTAAAGATTGCCCAACGCTCCCACTTCTCACATTAACTCTCCTCAACCAACTAGTCTTCTTTGCTTCATTGAAAAGTTTGGATTCTTTGTCTGCTTTCCTTTCCTAATCTTTTTAAGAGATTAAATGGAATAAAAAGACACAATAACAATAGATATGATGCATACATATATCTGATCCTGAGTGGTGATCAGCTAACCAATCAAGGGTTTGTATTTTCTTTTCCCTGCTGGGGGAGTCCCTACGCGGTTGATGGGTAATCGTAGTGCTATTGGTTGGTCTCTCCTTGCTTGATTATTGTGGTGTCCGTTGATGCAGGGGACTGTTTTACTGTTAGGTGTTTATCTTTTCATTCTGTTCATTGTATGAGGGTGCTTTTTGGGTGCAAGTGGCTAACCAGATGTTAGTCGGGTTGGCCGCTTTCGCTGTGGGTGTTTAGGGTGGTTTTCTTTCTGAAAGTGTACAGGGAATTTGACAATGAGAGAATTTTGTAATGGGATACCCCTGGTCCTATGCCGGGGCATAACCTTGCAAAATTGTTGTAAGTGGTGAACTCAGGTTCTCCTTTTCTTCAACTCAAATGAAATATCAAAAAAAAGAAAAGAGTTCTCTGCTTCAAGGGAAAAGTCTTGCTGGTTGCAACGCTACCAGAATGAAATATGAGGAGATGGAGGGCGGATCTACAGATGGTTCAGAGGGTATGCAAATTACCAAGCATGTGCTGAAGAGAGAATAGGTACACAATATATTGTTTCCTACCATTATGTCCCTGCAGACTGAGTGGAGAGCAACAACAAATGTCTTAAATACAACAAAATTTTGGGACTTTTGTCGTCCATTTATTGCAGAATTGTCACTTTATATACTCATAATCAATCCAATGCAGCTCTGGTTTGAATTTTTGTTTTCGAACAAATGTAAACTCATCATACTTTTGGGTACTGAACTTTGTCTATGAGCAATGCAGCTGATCAAAATATTTAGCACCAGGCAGGGTAAAAACCACTTTCTTATTGGCTTCAATTAATATTCTAAACTGTTTAAGATTTCAGATAAACAAATTGATCAGGATATCCCTTGGTCAGACATGTAAGAGGCTACAGAACACACCCTTTTAAAAAAGAAGAAATTGATAAATTGCAAGTAGGTTTTAGTTCTTCATTTCAGTTTTAAAATAATAGTATGCAGTATTAATTTTTCTACTTAATAATTAGTTGAAACTTCCAAAACCTTGCGTTATAGCTACATGATGATTTCTAAACTGTCAGCTGAGGGCTGCGCACAAAAATGGGAAGACAAAAACATGACCTCTCGTGAAAAGTAAACAACAGCACTTCTGTTTGAACGTTTGAACCATATGGGAGAGCCAATTTAATTTGCTGTGCTCAGTTCGAAAGTGAGGTAGGAAAGCTTGAAGGAAAACAAAAAACGGTGCAGGGTCGAGAGAGACTATACCTTGATACAGAAGGAGCACCTGTCAATGTCGTTGCTGGACCGTGGCATAGATTTATTCGCCTTTTAAGTGCGGTAGGTGAATTGAAAAGGCACTAGGATATTGGCACGGCTCAATCAAAACACATGGAAGCTACGCAAAATCTAAAGCTTTTTTTTTTTTTTTGTGTTGTGCTTGAGAAGCGTAGGATTAATTTTGTCTGAGTGAACCGAGCCAACATCGTAGTGACTATTGCAACCAACAGAACTGTATTGTATTCAAATCAAATCCTTCCGAAGGCATCTCAGTTGCAGTTCTTTTAGGTTAAGAATGAAACACAGGTGATGAACTTGCATGGTTTTATTCCAAAGAAGTGGAAAACAAGAGATAATGGAGCATTGGATAGCAGTGAGGAACGGGGAAGAAAGAGATATGGGAGATGGAAGTGTGATGTTGTGAGAAGAAATGGGAATTGCCTGGTATCGTATTTAAGGACATGAAAAGAAGAGGGGAGTTGCAGTGGTGCATTAAAAACCTCGACTACCAAAACTCACATCGAGGTCCAGAGCATTTAATACCAACCTTCACGACGACCCCATTCCCATATTATTCTCTTTCCCTCTCTCTCTCTCTCTCTGTCAAATACAAGCACTAACCGAGCTTGCTGGCTACTGTGTAGCATAGCCTTATGGAATTGGACTAGAGGCACAGAGGCACAGACTGTCGCATTATTAATAAGGGGAATCGACCTCCTCCTTAAGGCCATAACTATGCATCTCTAACTCTCCGAACAGCTGCCATTTTAATTACTACTATTTGTGGAATCTCAGCATATTAACGAGACCAATTCGTTCGGTTGGTCACCTACCATTTTAGATTCCTGGCGTATGCGTAGGTGAACTTCAGTGACCGACCCCATCCTCATTAGATATGTTATGTTCTCCCAGGGAGCTCTGATCTGAAGGACATTTCACGCTTTGGGCCCCTTTCCGATCCGCTCCTCTCCCTTATTTAATCAACTTAGACCCTTTTTATTTTATTCCCATCGTGTACCCCTATCTTAGTTTTTCATGTAATCAATTTTGAAGTAATTTATGATTGTTTGTATGGTTTGCTAAATAAATAAAATCATGCACCAACCTAACTTAGGTATAAGAACTAACAGTGACATCGGGTGTAGAACAAAAACTTGATTAGGTTAATTAATTAATATTTTGCAGTACATGATCAACTCAATTATATACTATAGTGTTAGGATTCATGCATCTCTTAATTAATTAACTCGTACATTTAAAATTTAAAGTTTACTATAGTGTTAGGAGGCGTTCCGACATAGGATTTTGAGGTGCTGGGCCTGGAGAATATATGAAAGGAACGAGTTTTTTGGACTTGAAACTTTGGACCAGAGTGGTCGTAAACGGCAAATGAATAGAGCTGTGTTCACAACCCGTGTAGGGGAGGAAACCGGCAAGCCATTAAGAATATGAAGTGCCATGGGTTCAACAAACATGGTACGTATTTCTAAAAGTGGATGGTCCGGTGCAGGGATTCCATGGGAAAAGTGGGGTGGGTGTCTGGCATGTGGCGTAAGCGTAGCTTCGCAACATCCACAGAGATGAGTCCCTGTCTCGTCTCCCATTCAGGACCGGCTTTCGTGGAGTGGGATAAGCGTAAGCATTACTTTTTACACACCAGCGAGCGTACATCACAGTCCATACACCCCGCCGTATGAAGAAATGAGTAGCAATATGCATGCGCCCCATCACCGAGACATGCCACCAGGTTTTGCTGCCGCCATACCGTACAATCCGCCTACTCATACCATGGTCATGCTTTAGAATCTTCAGCTCAGATATGGAATATCTCTCGTGGCCCTCTCATTTTTTGTCTTTCTCTTTGGATATGTTAAAACCCGAATATGCCGTGTTCTTCAACTACGGCCGTGGATTTGATAATCAATTATTAATAAATATTGAAAAAAAGTATATACTTTTATAGATTAATGATGATATCTGACTATAGTTATATTATAGTATTAATATTTGTGTTTTTCTATCCATCACCCAATCGTCATTTTATTTTATTTATTTCCTTTTATTCTTTTGTTGACTATAAAATTTACAAGTGAGCATTTGATTAATTAGATTTTAAATTTTCAAATTTTGAATTAATCGAATTCTCAAAAAAAATAATTGAAATCAATCGAATTATAATAAAAATTGAAAATAACCAACATCGATTTATTTAAATAGAGGAGTCTTTTGAGGTATAATTTATAAATATTAACAATATATGTGTAATATATTTTTGAAGTATATTTTAAAAATATTTATAATATTTAAAAATTATATTAATAATAATTGTTTTGGATTGATTCGATTGTAAATTTTGAACATTGAAAAATTGAACAAAATAACTGAATAAACTATCCCTCTTAACTAATCAATATCCAAATTTTAACAAAATTTAACTCAATTAATTAAATTCAATCGATTATGTTAGTTTAAATAGACTAATGCTCATCTCTAATAAAGACTATTCAAGGTCTTTTATGCTCTCCGTATTGCGAAAATATCAAATTATACCAAACAATTTATGGTTTTGTGTCATCATCATTATCATCATTGAAGTTCCCATCTAAAACTTGATTAATGCTACTAAAAATAATGTTTATAAGATTATTATAAAGGAAACAAATTTTTTAATTTAGATATGGATGAAAACCGTAACTCGAAATCTAACAATTTGCAATTCATGACACTTGATATAATTATATAAAACTATTCAATTTAATTTTATCCTTGCAAAATTGCAATTCGAATGAAAAGTAAGTTAATTAGCCACATTCAACAAATTTCAATTAGCCACATTCAACAAATTTCCTATTTTTGAGCTTTTAAATCACTAATTTGAACATGATGCTTCTAAGGCAAACTAATCACGTTTCGTGGATAATTGTTGTAATTATCTTGGATTAGTCAAATGTAAATTTTAATCTTGGTTTCTTCTTTATATGAGTAAGTAATTAACACATAAAATTACGATTATATAAATTATATAAATTATTTAATTATAACTATAAATCAATACTATTACTTAATTAGACTACAATATATTATATTATAATTATTAATATATATTTATATAACTCATTTAATTTATATGATATGCACAATTTTATAGTATATGAGTTGTCTTCTTATAATAGAAATTAAAAACATATTTATTATAAAATATAATATACATTTATATATATATATATATAGTTATACTGACATGATATACTGCTTTACTTACTAGGAATGCTCCATTCCTCAAGCTTTTGCACCGTACCTTTGATTCCTTATAGGTTGAGATGTCACATCCTCTGGCCTCTATCATTCCGCTATCAATTGACTTTCCTTACGGATTCCATTTCTAAATTTAGTTTAAGCAGAAGTTTGTACTAACTCGACTCACGTGAATCATGCATACAATAGCATAAACCATAAAAAAGAATAATTAATCTTATCTAGAATGTTTAAAATATGAAAAGGAATGGAAGCCGGATTTTAATATAATAAGGTCGAAACAGTGGAAGACCACCCACATTGATTAGTGAGAATATTCACCCAAGATTTTAAAATTACCAAAGCGGGAGGGTAGAGAGATTTGAGAGAGACTCCGTGGAGTGAAAGTGGTGATCATGCGTGAATAAGAGTAGATTAGGTCGGGGAATGGGACCAGAGAAGAAGTCCCATTGGTTAGGAGTGGAGGTGCATGATGATGTCATAGAACCAACCCCATTGGATTACATAATAAACAAAATCGAAAATTACCTTCTAATTATTACCGGGTTTACTTTAAAATTAATTTAAATAGTAATAATAGTTTAAACCGCGGGTGATATAAGCAAAGCAAAGGCAGTATCGTTAGAATCCACGTAGGTTTTGCGCTTGTGGGTGCGCATTACGCCATCACTTTAAACGTTCAACATCCAAAATTTATCAGTTTATAAAAGGGGGAGAAAAGAGAGAGGGAAAGCCCAAAAAGAAGAACAAAAAAAAGAAAGGAAAATGGAGAAGCCATGGGCGCAAAGCTGAATTTATCATTACGCAAAGAAAGAACAGTTTTCTCCGTCGTTTTGCTTTCGTAGTTGCCATTGCGTTCGAACTCTGATCTTCGATACGGTCGTGTTTTAGAATCTGAATCAGAAACGTTTATATATTTTTTTTGTTTTTGCTTTTGGATTCATTTGCTCTTTGTGTTTTGGATGGTAATGGGGGATACGGAGAGTTGCAGTAGCAGAGCGGTGGATTTCGTGCCGAGTCAGAGTCGGAAACAGAGGCAGAAGGTTGAAGTATTTAACGAAGTTCTTTGTCGACTTAGGGAGTTGAATATCGAGGAGGCGAGCTTCCCTACCTTCGAAGATGAACTGTGGGCTCATTTCTGTAGACTTCCTGCCAGGTACCCCACAAAGCACTGAATCCTTGCTTCCACCATTTTCATTTGCATATTACGGGCGGAATTTGCTTGGTTGACTGAATTTCAAGTTTTAAAAGTAAGTATATTCGTGTTTGCTGCCAGAGAAAACGAGAATTTCAAATATCAGCAAATTAAGAGTTGAGGTTAGTGAGGTTTTGTGTAGGGAGGAAAGTGTAATTGAAGAGAGTTTAGTTAACTTTTTCGGGTTTTTGCGTGGTTCTTTCCTCTGGTTTCTTAGCTGCCAAACAGAGCGTCTGCCATATGCTGATGTTCCTTTTTTTTTTTTTCTTTTATTTAACATGAAATGAAGTTAATTGGAATTTCCATTCACTGGCTCTTTTGGCGTAGATTCAATGAGTTAAAACGCATATTTGTTTGTTGTAGGTATGCGTTTGATGTTAATGTGGAGAGGGCACAAGATGTTCTTATGCACAAAAGATTACTTCACAAGGCGCGTGATCCTGCTAGCAGGCCTGCAATTGAAGTTCGGCTTGTGCAAGTATTTTTACTACATATTCTTATTCATCTATCAATACCAGCTGCTCCATTTCTTTTTCCATATCAAATTAGTCTTATTTAGTGATCTTTGATGCTCGTTCATGAAAGGTATTATACAATTATTCTATGTTGGTTGGGTTATCATGTCCCTTTGAAGGCCTTGTAGCAATTTAACAAATGTTTCTCTTATACAGGTTCATTCTGCCTCTGATGGAAATAGGGTTGGGTCAGTACATTTGAAGTTTGCACGAAAAGCTGATGCTCAGTGTTCTGATTATCCCAACAAAAAGAGGCATGGTTATGTAAACATCTATTTGGTCTTCTTCAAAAAAGCCAACTCTGATATGGCTTAGGTTTCTGCTAACATCTATTTTCCTGAATGCTTTCCTTGCTCCTCATTTTTGTGTTTTCTCCCCTATTTTAGGTTTCATCCGCCACCTGCCTTTGGTACATCATCTGATATTGAGCTTGTGCATGAAGCTAAAAGAGGTGTTAAAGATATGGATGTTGTAGTTAATGGCAATCTAATTGACTCTCGGTAAATACTTCTAAAAAGGTTCTCCCCTGCTTTTTGGTATTTTTTATTTTTATTTGTGATCTCCTTGGGAATTTTGTACAATGTTTATATACTGTAGTTATTCAATTTCTACACAACTTCATGCGGATCAACTGCATGGATTCATTTAGTATAACCTCCTTGAAAGCATGGTAGAGGAACTAAAAGATATAACCAGGGGAGAAAGGATGTCTTCCTAGTTAATAAATTATCCTTTATGTGCTTATTGTATTCTGTGGCAAACTGTTCTCAAGTCTTGACATTTGGGTCTGTAAACTTACTAGCTAAGTGCAAAACTGCGTAATTTTGCATCATGGTATGTGGTCTTAGCTTAAGCTGAATTGAGGGCATCAATATGATTTAGTCATGATACTCTGTACTTTTAAATTCTGCACTTAGTTTTAGTTATCTTGTTGATTTACACTGGTTCTTCATTGCTTTGGATATTTGTTGTTAGATACTTTCTTGTCCACGATGTCATCTATGCTTCCTACTTAATACTATTCTTTTCTCCTTAAATTTTCCTTTTATTTCTTATTCTTGCTGGTGAATGAGACGTATACAACTTTGAAAGTTAGGAAGTCTTTTCTATTTATTTCTGGAAGTTTCTATTGATTGTATGTGAAATAATATGTCTTAATTCATTATTCTGTAGGCTGATGCATGAGATCACTATTTCAACAAATGACAAGCCAAAACTTCTAACACAGGTGGTCAATTACTCTTGGCTTGTCTAGTTGTGCAAATAATCTTTGGATACGATATCTGGTCATTGGTCTTTTTAATTTCATTATTAAGAGTATTTTTTGTGGAAATTTCAGTTGACTTCTTTACTATCTGAGGTTGGGCTGAACATTCAAGAAGCACATGCTTTTTCCACGACAGATGGCTATTCCTTGGATGTGTTCGTTGTTGATGGTTGGGCACTTGAGGTATTTTACTCTTTCTTCTCTTTTGATATGATATCAGACCAAATCACTATTCCCTGGGGAAGAATGTCACAGAGTTGATAATGTTATCAATAGAATATGTATCAGTCTTTTAAGCTGTATATTTTATAGCGTTTAGATTGATTTCTTTCTTTCTGATTTCATTATCATTTATCAGTCTTTGGATTAGTTTATTGACTCTCACATCTAGATCTATTAGACTTTGAATTTTGTAATAAATTTGTGTGCTTCTCCATCAATTAATCACTTGGATTAACATTCTTTTATACTATGGATTGTAGGAGACTGAGCAGCTTAGAAATGTATTGATAAAGGAGATATCCAAAGTTGAGGTAGCCTCACTTGCTATTCTCCAATATAACTACAATAATTCATTATTTTGATATCTTTTTCTTTCTTATGGTGGACAAGGATGTTATGTTTGTTAGTCACCTATTTTTACTTTTAAGTGTAATTTGGCTCTAATGGTTTATGTTAAACTGAGGACAAGTTCAGTTGACTACATTTCTGGATCACTCTATTTTGGTATTTTAACTGACGTGGCTATGGAAAATGTATTCTTTTGTACTGACATTTAACTTACCACATTGATGATTATTTTAATTGGTAAAGTAAAAACTAATTGTGTTGTGTTCTTCAGTAATACAATACTTTGTCAACATTTTGGTGCAGTATGTCTTGTTTGGTGCAATGCATTTTTGGTGATTTCATGTTTATTTCTCCTTAAGGATATGGCCTACTATTCTAGAAACCTTTAACAAATTGAATTTTCTTGTTTATCTTTATATTTGCTCCTTCCTGTGCTCCTTTTATTTTATCATTCTAACATATGTTATGTGTTATTTCTAAAAAACAAAAGAGAGGATAATCATTATAAAGGAATATGTTGAAATATCTTGTTTCTAGTGATCTTGTAGCAGTGCATAGGTCTCTGATAATTTGAAGTGCTCTGCAGAAGCATTCCTGGTCAAAATTTCATGCTTTGTATCATGTGAGGGAGCTAGAGCAAACTGGAAACAAACTTGCCTCCAGCCATGTGAACATCCCTTCTGGTGGAAATGATGTTTGGGAAATTGATACTAGCCTGTTAAAGTATGAAAGCAAATTGGCTTCTGGCTCCTATGGTGATTTGTGAGTTCTTTATCCTTAAATGCCCTGCTCTGTTTGTGCATAATACTTGTGAATTATATATTTTGACTGATGCAGGTATAAAGGTACTTTCTGCGGTCAAGATGTAGCCATCAAAGTTCTTAGGACTGAGCATCTAAACGAGAACTTGCAAAGGGAATTTATTCAAGAAGTTAGTATCATGAGGTGTGATTAATCGCAATTTGTAATTCTGTAGACACTTATTTCAACTACTTTTCTTTTTCCATGTTTATACTTTCTTTGTATGGTCACTGTCCCCAATGGACTTTTATTAATTTGGTGCACTTTCAACTTAATAATTCTTATCTAGAATTTTTCTTGTTGAGAGTTCTTGAAGATTTAACTAATATGTCCTTCTAATTTAACCTCTTTTGTAAAGTAGTTGTTCCAGGTGAAAGCATTCGCATATGCAGCCTTGAAATTTAAAGAAACTCCTACTCCAGTCATCCTTGTATATGTGCATTGTTTTGGCTTATCTCTTATTTAAGTGACTTGTAGATGGATATGATCTCTCCTATGAACTTATATCTCGGAAGTGTTACATGAGACTTCTTATTGATCATCTAGAACTTCCATTTTGGTAATGTATTTTATCATATAGAGAAAGGTGTTATGCATATGCAGCAGACAAGCCATAGCATCTAAAATGCTTATATAAATCTTTTTAAAGACAAATTCTCACTCATGTGGATGGTAATTTCTTGATGTAGAGCGAATCTTTTTCTTCTTCACCATATAACTGAGTTGAAAAAACATTATCCGGTTTGCTCCAGTTGAATTGTCACTATACAGTTCATGCCAATTGTCATAGCATTCATAATGTTCATTGCTGGTCATGAATTAATGATATAGAAATATGTCTACTTGCGATCAAGTTGATGACCTTCTCAAGCTCTTTAATTATCGTAAGCACTCCTCCTTGTCGTGCTTGAGAGTGTTGATTCTACCTTCTGAAAATGTCAAAAAAGTCCAAATTTTCTTGTTTCCTCCATATCTTTTTGAATAGTTCTTTGTGCATAGTATTACATATTTTTGATGAACTAATTTAATTTCCTGTGGATATTTTAAGAAAAGATAAACTACTGCCTACATCCTACTATCTGGAAATTTAGCTTTTCTTCTCCCTTTGTTTGCTTCTTTGGAATTTACAGGAAAATTCGGCACAAGAATGTTGTTCAATTCATCGGTGCATGTACCAGACTTCCAAGCCTGTGCATTGTGACAGGTATGACTTATGACTTTCTACTACACCTAGTTCCCTGACTAAATATGCAATTTTCATTTTCATTTTTCAGTCTATTTCTGATTTCAATTTGTATATTTTCTGTTACTTTTCAGAGTTCATGTCTGGTGGAAGCATGTATGACTTTCTGCATAAACAAAAATCTGGTTTTAAGCTTCCATTCTTACTCAAAGTAGCGATTGATGTTTCCAAGGGAATGAGCTACTTGCATCAAAATAATATAATGCATAGGGATCTGAAAGCTGCCAATCTTCTGATGGATGAAAATGGAGTAAGAGATTCACCTTTTTATGGTATTTACTTTGTAAATATGTTGCCTTCTATGTGAACAATAATCTTAATTCTTACATCCTGCAAAAGTTCTACTACTGGTTATGGAGGTATCTCTCGAGGCTTTTTAAATTATAGTTGATCGTTCTGGTTTAAAACGAATAATACCTTGAGGATTAAGAGTTTGAGAGGAATTCATACTGGGTAGGGGTATTTTATGGGGGTTATGCCTGTTGTTGGATGAGAGGGGTAAAGAATCTTGATCTTTTTTTTCCAATGAACATGACATCTAATGGATTTGAGATTTCTATAAATGCTTCTAGGCAGGTTGTAGCCCTATTCCCGTTTGATGTCATAGTCAGCTTGTGCTATTTTTTTGGTATTAATAGTCAAACTCAAGCAAAGTATCAAACTAACAACAAAATTCATCTTTTATTAGAACGAAATTAATATTATTTGGGAGTGGGTAAGGAGGACTTGCCATAACATGAAGTATTGACTATTTTTGGTCCATTTGCTTGCATTTAGATTATGTTTGTGCTATATATACATTGCTTGTGCTGTCTGGTCCTTGATTTCCATTTATCTTTACACCCTAAGGATCTCTGTCACAGGTTGTCAAGGTAGCTGATTTTGGCGTTGCTAGGGTGCAAGCTCAGTCAGGTGTGATGACTGCAGAAACAGGAACATATCGTTGGATGGCTCCAGAGGTTGGTATTCTTGTTGATGACCATTCTTTCATGGATATTTAACATTTTGTTTACTTTGTGAAAATTGAAGGCCTGGAATATTAGTTCATAACAGATCATTTTTTTTTAAATCCAGTTCTGGCATGAAGTCCCACAGGGTGCTTGCCCTAAATGGGCCTTTGTAAAAATCATTTAACAGCCACTAAGGGCAGTTTAAATTGATTTTCAGTGGATGCTTGAATAGGTGAAAGATTTAAGAGATTGTTAGCTGTGGTGAAAATTGAAGGTCTGCAAAGGTTATGGTGTGTTTACCGAAGCATGAGTTGAGGTTGTAAGAGGTGATGGTCTCATTTAACAAAAAGTGAACCTAGGTAGAATAGAACTAGGACAAAGGCTATATCCAGTTATTTTTTTGTTGGTGCATAGCTTTAATAAGTTAACCAAGTTGAGAATTGTTTCTATTGATGACCTTCCAGATTTTCTCCTCCTTTTTCATTTTTAAAATGCTCTTATGTTTCTTGTTTCAGCTTCCAGGCCTTAATTCTTTTGTTTACAAGTATGGTATAATATCAGACCTTGAGCAGCACTACAATTGTGTGTCACATAATCTATTCAACTTTGTTTTAACTATTTCATGGAGCATGCTATAAGTTAATGGGACATGAACCTTTTGATGACATTGCATACCATGACTGTGTTGATAATGACCATTATTTGCCTTTGCTAGTTTCCTCCCAGCTCTCTGACATGATTATCTGGTCTTGATCCATGGAAGGTGATTGAACACAAACCATATGATCACAAAGCTGATGTTTTCAGTTTCGGGGTTGTGCTATGGGAACTGCTTACAGGAAAGGTAATGCTTTGGCAATATTTGGATTAAAAAAGGCGTCTTGTTTCTTTTTGCACTGAGATAGCTCAATGTTCATGTCAAGGTTTATTTTGTTTTGTCTTTCATTTCTCGTAGTTTGTGATTGCACAGACTTAAAACCAAACCTCTAATTTTTGTGATCGATGCCAGCTTCCATACGAGAACTTAACCCCCTTACAAGCTGCATTGGGAGTTGTCCAGAAGGTATTTTTTTATGAAATAGAACTAGCAGAATTACTTTTATTTGTTACACACATATTCGTATATATATTCCTCCACTCACATGCAAGAAAGTACTATGAAAATTTAGTCTTGTTACCTTCTTTCCAGGATAGTTGGTACTTGTTTCACTAAAAGATTTCTATCTTATGACTACCCAGCGTAAGAGACTTGAACCAATAAAGAGCTTTCTTTATGTGGATTTCAGGGTCTAAGGCCAGTGATTCCTAAGCATACTCACCCGAAATTTGTGGAACTGCTGGATAGATGCTGGCAACAGGAGCCATCTTTGAGACCTGAATTCTCTGAAATTTCAGATCTCTTGCAAGACTTAGCAGGGAGGTAGGGAAAAGTTGGAAGAATCATCCTTTTGCTTATCCTTCTTGTTGGAAATTTTGATAATCTTGGAAAGGGTTGCAGACAAGACAAATGGGAAGGAAAAATCACCTAGGAAATTTGAAACAGGTTTCAGGAGGAAGCCAGCAAGATGGCAAGCCCCTGTGGATAATTTTTGTAGCTTGTAGTATGCATACTTCTTTTTCTTTCTCTATGCGGACTTAACGCTATATTTTCGAAGTAAAAGTAACGGGTAATTATGCTAACATGGCACCTGCTTATCATTGCAATGATATCTAATCGAGTTTATCGATAAAAATGATCGGTTTAAACTCAATATTTGCCTACTCTTCAAGAGAATATGTCCTTGATGCTGACTGCCTTGCTTTTTCTTATGCCATTCTTACCACTGTCGATACTGAATTCTCCACTGCTGATGCTAGTTAAAGCATTTTATTCGTTTATTTTGATATGTTTCTTGAAGATTAACCCATGATCACTCATTAGAGAGAATTAGGACCAAAAACACGACAGCATGATTGCTCAAGTGCTCGAACAATTTTATTGTGAAGAACGCTTTTTCAAGTGAAGGGAATATGGACGATGAATATGTTGTAGCGATGTAAAATCATTCAAGATATTGGATTCGATCTGTTGGAAACAGCATATTTGATTTATTTTGCCGTTCCTTGTAGTTTGCTTTTTACCTAAGCCTTTTTATCGTGCTAAAAGTTAAACTATACTTATTTTAAACAATGAAATTTTATATTTTTATAAAAAGTTATATTTCATTAATAGTTATTATTTATTATATCTGCAGAATTTGATATGATGTATTAATTAGACACAATAAAACTTAACGACATGATAATATGATACATCATTATTAATTATTTTTTTTAAATCAATATATCGAGTTAGATTTTATCTGTATAAAATTATTAATGATAATTCAGAATAAAATATATAATTTTAGACATTTTAATTATTTAAACCCATGCAAAATTGTTCTAGTAACTTCTTTTCTACTACCTTTGCGGCCTTAGTTAGGTTTAGTTTTTATTTATATAACTCAATGATGCAATGTAATCTGCGTTCGTTGGCCAATTCTTCACTCTGCAACAAGGCCTTCCTTTTCATTTTTCTTGGGAATCGGAATTTAACTAGATACTGCAGCCATGTGTACCTGTGTAAGGAGAACTTGAGGCTCGACAGGGGAATTTATCCCAAGCCAGAAAGAAAAGAAAATGCACCATTACCATAAGATGCTCTTAGAACCTTTTTGATCGCATGACTCACGAGGGTCCTTTAACAAATGCAACTTCGGCTTGGTCCCATCGTTTTTTTAATTTAGCAGTGTATGGTATTCGAATTTTTTCCGAGGAAAAAACTTCCCATCCTGTTGTCTGCCCTGCGATTTAAAAAGTGCTTTGAATGGTTAGTAATTCTCCATACGAGGAGTTGGAAGAGTTTGATAAGTTCTTATAATGGAACCATTGAGAAAGTCTTTGAAATCATACTGTTCTAATGCAAAACAGCTACAAAACCCTGTGGAACAACCGCTCCTGTTTCACTCCAACGACTGTCAAATGGCACAGTCCTCTGAAAAGCAGAGAGAAGGGGAAATCTTTGTTAACATTGACAATAACGATGCTGCTGTCAAAGAAAATGGGAACACTTCAAAGATCATCGGTGATAACTCAAGGGGTAAGCCTTCAGGTTCATCGAAGAAACCCAAGGTTTCATTTCATGAAGTGTTAACAGAAGCTGTTCGGCAGAAGAGCAAGGACATCTCAGGCCTGGCAGAAACACGCCAATGGTCTTTTGGTTCGGATGCAGGACAAGTTTCGAGGTGCAATTCGAATGACTATATTCGACAGAACTCATGGAGGCAACTGGTGAGCAAGACCAAGTCTAGGTTGCTTGACCCGCTCCAGGACCGATATGGAAGGAGCGACAGAATGAACTCTGAAGAAGAGTTCAAAGAAAATAACCATGATGAGGAAGACATGGAAGACATTCCAGATGAATATAAGCTGCAGAAATTCAGTGCACTGACAATACTTCAGTGGATGAGTCTCGTTCTGATTATAGCAGCCTTAGTTTGTAGCGTCGCCATTCCCGGTATAAGGAGACAAACGCTTTGGGATCTTCAGTTATGGAAATGGGAGATAATGGTTTTGGCATTAATCTGTGGACGGCTGGTTTCTGGTTGGGCAATTCGAGTTGTTGTGATCTTTATCGAGCGCAATTTTCTTTTGCGGAAACGAGTTCTCTATTTTGTTTACGGATTGAGAAGGGCTGTTCAGAATTGCCTCTGGTTGGGCCTCGTTTTGCTTGTGTGGCATTCGATCTTTGATGACAAGGTCCAGGAGGAGACCAACAGCGAGGTATTACCCTATGTAACAAAGATTCTCGTATGTTTCCTGGTGGCTACCTTGATATGGCTTGTGAAAACCCTCCTTGTTAAAGTCCTTGCTTCATCTTTCCATGTAAACACCTTCTTTGACAGAATCCAGGAAGCTTTATTCAATCAATATGTCATTGAGATGCTCTCTGGTCCACCCTTGTTTGAAATAAATAAGGCAGAAGGAGAGGAAAAGGATGAAACCTCTGAGGTTGAGGAGTCACGGAGTGCTGGGAGTACTACGGCTGATAGCCTCAGGGCAACACTTCTTCCAAAGCAACCAAAAACCACAATGGCTGGCAACGGGCCCAGAATTTCAAGGACAATGTCTAAGATGAAAGATAAGGATATCCGACTTGACCACCTTCGTAAGCTGACTCAGAAGAATATATCAGCTTGGAATATGAGGAGGATGATTAATATGGTTAGCCATGGGCACTTGGCCACTCTAGATGAGCAGATACTGAATTCTGACCTGGATGATGAATCTTCAGTGCAGATTAGAAGTGAATGTCAAGCAAAAGAAGCAGCTAAGAAGATTTTCCAGAATGTGGCTCAGCCAGAATCTCAGTAAGTTCTCTTTCCCTTGCGCCCAATTGTTAGAGCACTTGATTTGAGTATCTGACCATCTTTACCCGAACATAGCTCTTCTTTGTTTTTCTGCTTATTTTTCTTCCATCAACCTTTTTGAGCTTAATGAGAACAATGCTTAATTTGGTGATTGATTAATCTTCTAACAAAGAAAAGAAACTAATGAATGAATAAATAGTATCCATCTTTATGTGTATGGATATTGACTTGAGGAATTTATTAGACAATAATGCCAAAATTAAGTTTGGGAAGCTTTGCATTGATGAATATCTCTAACCTATTGATGTTCAATGATGCTGACAACCCAATGACACGAATCTCTGTATCAGATACATTTACCTTACAGATATCATGCACTTTATGGGTCGAGATGAAGCTTTGAAGGCATTGCATCTCTTCGGAGCAGGAAGTGAAGAAGAAGGAATCAGCAAGGCATCACTCAACAATTGGCTGGTAATTGATGTCTAATAGGAATCGATTAAGGTTTCAATTTCACAAATTTGTTTAGAAACAGCCTAAAGGACTCTTTTCCCCTTCCAGGTCAATGCTTTCAGAGATCGAAAAGCACTTGCACTGTCCCTAAATGATACAAAAACAGCTGTGGATGAACTCCACAATATGTTGAACATCCTAGTAGCGATTGTGATTGTCGTAGTTTGGCTCATCATATTAGGAATTCCTGTCACCCACTTCCTTGTTTTCATAAGCTCACAGCTTCTCTTGGTGGTATTTATCTTCGGGAATACCTGCAAGACAGTATTTGAAGCAATAATTTTTTTATTCATAATGCATCCATTTGATGTGGGTGATCGTTGTGAGGTGGATGGAGTGCAGGTAAAGAAACCATCATTAATTTGAAGTTCTTCCTTTCCTTTCCTTTCTTTCCAGGGTGAATGTATTGATTAGTATTTACTAATGTTTGTTCTGTTGAACCTCAGATGATAGTGGAAGAAATGAATATATTAACCACAGTGTTCTTAAGGGTTGATGGCCAAAAGATCGTTTATCCAAATAGTTTATTATCTACCAAGCCTATCGGCAACTTCTACCGCAGTCCTGACATGATAGAAACAATTGAATTTTGTATCCATGTCTCAACTCCATCAGAGAAGATTGCCATCATGAAAGAAAGAATAATTGGGTAAGTATTAGTAAGATTTATATCCTCTCTCATTAGTTTTCTGTACCTTAGCTTAACCTTGCTGAGAATAAAATGTCGAATTGGATACGTTTGAGCTTTCTAAAACAGCAACTGTCTCAATTCTAGGTACATTGAGAGCAGGGAGCACCACTGGCACAAGAATCCTCTGGTGATCGTGACTGATGTGGAAGACATGAACAAACTGAAGTTTTCAGTGTCGTCTAAGCACAAAATGAACTACCAGGACATGGCGGAGAGATGGGGTAGGAGAGGCCATTTACTTGAAGAAACGATTAAGATACTGAAAGACCTTGACATTGAATACCGCCTGCTGCCTCTCGATGTGAATGTGCGGAACATGCCGAGTTTGGTTTCACATAGGCTGCCTTCAAATTGGATTGCTTGTACTAGCTAATTTACTGACTTAGAAACCAGCTCTTGAATAACATCCTGAGGACATGATAACATAAAGTGCAAGCACTGGAATGAACAGCAGTTGGCAAAAAGAACCTGAAGTCACCGTTAGGTCTCAAACGATCTTAAAGGCACCAGATAAGGGCATATCCATGTGCATAGGAACATGGCAGATCCCAAAATCAGGAATCGAGAAAAATGTAACCTGAGTATTTCTTTTTGTGTACTAGAATTTGCATTACTTATAGTGTATGTTTGTGAACATGTCTTATATTTGTCCATGAACTAAATGAGAAGTGCCATTGCTGAAGTTTGGTAATTGCCATGTTCAGAACATTTCTTATATTTCTCATTGCTGAACTAAATGAAAGGTGCAAACACCTCGCACATGGTAATTGCCATGTTCAGAATTTCAGGGCACAAGCCGATGGAGTTTTGTAGCCTCCAAATGATGATAAATATATAGAAACTAGGAACCCAAACTTAGCCAGGTGGAGCCCATAATGGTGCTGGTGCATTCTCCTATTTAGCTTTGCTTGTGGGCCTTAATACTAGCACTACACAAGCAATAGACCTGACAAACTGATACGGGCTAAAGATGCCATAGTATAAAAAGCCTAATGGTTATTGCCTAAGGCTTGTAGTCTGCCAAATGATGATAAATAACTGAGCCTGTCATCAAATCAACTATCCCTTCCATGTTTCCATCAGTTATATCAGGCCAGTAGAAAATAGGAACCCAAAACTCACCCCTGGTAGAGCCCATAACGATGTTGGTGCAGGCTCCCGCAGTCCCATCAAACCTCTCTTTATGTCTAGGTGGACCCAATTTACCTGCTCTCATCAAGCAAGGGATAAAGCGGCAAGAAAATTCTGCTTTATATGGTGGAGAGCATTACACGAAGAGAAGGAGACACGCGATTCAATCAACAGATTAGACAAGACCAGCAGTTCCCAATGGCAACTCCGGTGAAAGTTTACGGCCCACCAATGTCCACTGCCGTATCTAGAGTCTTAGCCTGTCTTCTCGAGAAAGATGTGCAATTCCAGCTCATCTCCGTCAACATGTCCAAGGGCGAGCACAAGAGTCCTGATTTCCTCAAAATCCAGGTACATACGTTAATTTGTATTGCCTGCTTTCTGGTTTAGTAACTTCTTGTTTCCTCACAAATTCTTGGCTATAACAGCCCTTTGGTCAAGTACCGGCATTTCAAGATGAGAGCACCTCCCTCTTTGGTAATCATCCACAACTTTGGTTTAATTCTATTTCGGACCAATTTTATTCTCCCTTTTGTTGGACAGTGCCTAAAATCTGGGTCTGTGATTGCAGAATCTAGGTCAATATGCAGGTACTTGTGTGAAAAGTACGCAGAGAAGGGAAACACAGGATTGTACGGGACAAACCCATTGGCGAAAGCTTCCATCGATCAATGGCTGGAGGCTGAAGGGCAGAGCTTTAACCCCCCAAGCTCAGTTCTCGTGTTCCAGCTCGCATTTGCACCACGAATGAAGATTAAGCAAGACCAAGCCGTAATCAACCAAAATGAAGAGAAGCTCGCGAAAGTGCTGGAGGTGTACGAGAAGAGGCTCGGAGAAAGTCGGTTCTTGGCGGGCGATGAGTTTTCCTTAGCTGATCTGTCACACTTACCTAACACACATTACTTGGTGAATGCTACTGACAGGGGAGAGCTCTTCACTTCCAATAAAAACGTGGGTAGGTGGTGGGGTGAGATTTCGAGCCGTGATTCGTGGAAGAAGGTGGTTGAAATGCAGAAGCAGAGGACTTGAACCATGGTTTTGTTGGCTTTTCTTACGTGCTAGTCTTGTTGAGCTTTTGCTTCAAGTTCAACCAGGGTTTTTCCATATTTGCTCTGTTTCCATGTCGTTGTTACCTTTGTTGTTTACCATTATATTTCGTGGTTTTCCCCGAACAAATCATGACACGATCAATGTATTTGGTTCAATTCATCACATAACAATTTATTACCTAGTTGAACTATGCAATTCAAGAATGAAAATTGGGACTACTCTCTGGCGACCCATCCATTTCCCCACTGCGAGTAGGTTGGTGGGCACCGAAGATTGTCTTTACGCTTCATCATCTCCCAGTATTTCAATTCGAGAAAGAAGAAGAGAACAAAATAACTAAGGTTGTTAGTTTCCTCAAAATCAAACTAACTAGTTCTAGGACTCCGTTTAAACCATAATGCTGACGTTGAGTGGGAAATCAATGGAGAAGTTCTGGTTATGCCATGAAACTGGCACCTGGCGTCTGTTTGATGTTCGGATAACAATACCGTTCAATCGAGTGGACCTGAAAAACTGAGATGGGTTAATCAATGCTATGAGTTGAGAGCCCAATTAGCTTTAGTTTAAGGCTCTTAGTCTGGGGTGTGAGCCCATCTCATGGCTGGAAATATTCTACCAAAAATTTCCAATAAATCAGATCGGTTAAACAGTTAATGGAACTACCCTCTCGTTTGGTTTTTGGTGAATATATCAGCAGAAAGCATGATGGAGTCAGGCGCGAAGGAGGAAGAGAGCGTGGTCGGATACAACAGCAACAACGTGAAGAAAGCCAAGTTGCATTCAACACTCGCCGCTCTCCTCGACGACCCAATCCTCGCCGATGTCCCTAAGAAACCCACTTTATCCGATGTCGATACCCTTATCAGCCTTGAACTGGGGAGTGCCATGCGCATCTCCATCCTCAAATTAGATGGAACCTCCTTCGGTACTTAACATACTATCTCTCTCTCTGTCTCTCTCTCTCAGCTAGGCATTTAGACAAGAGTCTAATTTTTGTTTGAATTGTTAAGAAAGCCCTTTGTGAATTGGTTGGTTTTCGTTGGTGCTGAAGATGTTGCGGTGATGAATTCGGCCACGGTGAAAGACTTGAAGCTCGCAATCAAGAAGAAAGTGATCGATTTCGAGCAGTCGAAGATGGGTCATCGACACATTTCATGGTATATCATCTTCTTCTTTTTTTTTTTACTCTTAAAGCACCCATCATGTTTTTTGGAGATTTGTACATTTTGCTGTTCAAGATTCTCAGGAAATACTAGTGTAAAGTTTTGTTTTTGAAGATTAAGCTTTATATTTACTTTGGGTTGTAGGAGGCACGTATGGGCCAATTTCTGCCTGGCACACCACAATGAGAAGCTCCTTGATGAGGGAGCTGCTCTTCAGGATTTTGGTGTTCGAAATAACTCTCAGGTTCTAGCTTTTCCCCCCTTCATCTTTCTAACAAGAGTGCTTTTTTCTGGTTTTGCTTTGCTGGTTTCCTGGTTATGATCTCACTTTGGAGCTTTAAATTCATTGAAATTGCATGTATCAACACATGTACTTCTTCAAAGGAATTATATTCTAGTGAATAATGGAAACTCAACTTAAACTTACCTAGAAATTTCCAATTATGGCTATAATGTCTAGCTGCATTTCCTTCAACATCTATGATTAGAATTTATTTCTTTCAAAAGCATTAGATTTTAGAAACACGAAGAATTTCTTCCTTCTCTTATTGTTCTGTGAGATCTTATGATCATGCCTTGTTCTCAACATGGGGAGATGTGTTGTTTTCTGCAGGTACAGTTTGTATCCTATGTTGTATCAAAGGGTTCTGGGAGCCATTCCAAGAGGAGAAAGCACCGTTTCTTCCATGGCCTGAACAAGCGTTCATGAATACATATTCAATCATGTTGCTAATCTCATGGCTCTATGGTGATCTTTCCCTACACATACACAAACATGCGAAAGTTCTTGTTATCTAATCGAAGTCATTCTAGAAATTCTAGAAATTCGTAAGTATTTCATTTTGGGCTGATTTTGCTTAAATGTTTAGGTGATTTGTTTATAAATTTTTGCTTGAAGACACATGTAGTAGTACTATATATGATGTAAAGCCAATGGAATAATGCATGATGCTTGACAGGGACTTGATTCTGAAATTTCATTTCTTCATAGATGCTCCTTTGATTGCAACAAATTTCCGTAAAAATCCTTTGTTATTTCTGTTTGCTTTAACAGAAAAAGAATCTGCTAGTCCTGGCAATTTTCTGGTCTTCTTCGGTCTCCATGCGCTCCCGGGGTTTGGTCTCTGGGAAAAGAGAAGCCTTGCATCAGTCCAAAATCGCTTTTCTTTTCTTCCTCATCAATTAACATTCAACAGATGGGTATCCTTGGGCAATGTGTTGTCAACTGAGTTCTGTTTTGGGCTTCTTTCGTCACACATGGGAATAATGAGAGACCCATGAATTGCTAAAGTTGAAACCATTTCCAAACCCTCACTTAGCCGGGGCTGTCACAGAATTCCTGAAAGGGGCCCCATTCGGCCTTGGGGTAATTACCAGCCTTGACGAGGTTAATGTTAGGACGCAGAGGACATTGCCCTGTGCCGAGTTTTAATCATCCAAGAACAAACTTGTTGCTACTCACTAACTTGTTAAAATTTTGATTTAAGGCACACTTCTCAGAAAAAACCTTTTGATTTAAGGCTGCTATCGGACCATAGCTCCAGCCTTATGAATCCTGAACTTTTCCTGCCAACAAGAACAAGATACGAACCTAAAGCTTTGATCATTTATGGCTCAATTCTATCACAATGAACGGATGAAACCCTTTAGGATAAAAGAAAACCACTGATTCAAAAGAAACAGGACATGTCTGCTAGAAAGCTACAATAGTTCCGGAAATTGATGAAATACAACCTACATAGAGAATAGTTTCTTAAATTTTCATCATGCTAAAGAAACAGTATTGCATTCAATCTGTAGTAGGAAGCCCGTTTTCCTTCCATGCGGTATAGCCACCAGCAACATTAGTGACATGGGTAAAACCCTGCAGGAGCATCAAATTTATGATCAAGTGTCTCCCCAATATAACAGATTGAAGCCACTTTAGGAATTGTTATTAACCTTTACATCCATAGCTGCTTGTTATTAGCCTGCTCCTAGATAATAATAATTTCCTTCCATGCTTATATGATGGTTATATTTCTCGCATATTTCCCATTTTCCAACATGATCTTTTCTTTTTAGGTACTACTTTTTGATTAATATTTTACTTGCAATAAGAGTGTAGATATCAAAATCCTTTGACATATCTTGTTTTGTGGAGTTATGCTAGCAACTTATGCTTCTAACAGGAAATGAACAATGAAATTTCAAAATTCATAACTTACAGAAGCATGCAGATCAGTTGCTGCCATTAGTGACCTCCTTCCTATTTTACATCCCTGACGAGTGATGAAGCAACAATAAGATCATAAGGGGTAATCTGCAATAACTAATAACTAGCAAGCTCAAAAAAAAAAAACTTACAACTATGATCTTCTCTTCTTTTCCAAATTCTGATGATACTTCCTCCAAAAATTTTGAATTCTTCAATGACATCCCTTCATAATGTAAAAGACAATAACTCAACATGATTGTGCTGATTGGTCATTTAACCAATGAATGATTAATCAATGTTAGATTGTCAGAGAGCTGGCTATGTTTGTACTAGTTTCAGTAGTTTGTTTTTTCATACTTGTCACAGAAGGAAGCAAAACCCATCAGGTCAGGGGGTTCTAGTATCATGAGTTTTTCCTTGGAGGAATGTGGCTTATGGAAATTTAAGGCACTCTATGCAGCAAAATGAAAGTTTGATCAGAGACATTATTAGCTGTACTTTTTCATTGCAGGCTGTCAAAAAATTTAATCAAACAGGAAAAGAATCAAGCTCACTTCTCTTCACAAGGAAGAATGAAAACTGTCAGAACTTAGGAATGGAAAATTTTGTTTCTGCAATTATGTTAGTACAACTTCATCAGCCAATAAGTTCCAAACTTCAAATCTCTTCAGATAGAGTTGAGTTTCTTATTAGACAGGAAAATTTGTCTTTTATTTAATGAAATTGGTTTTGGAACAAAGCTATTCTTCTATCTGACCGAATACTTAAACCACAAAATTAATCTGCAACCTAGATTTGTGATGTTTACCTTCTCCATTAAAGATGTGAAAATAAGGAATGTTAATAGCCGCAGGAGGATGCCCAGCATCGAACTCCTCACAAGTCCTGTAAAATGGAACCGAAAAATTGAAAAGTGATATGATCATCCACACGACACTCACAGACAATGCTTGAAAACTTGAATCAAAGCAAGCCTCTGGGCTTAGTTTACAGCAATTTCCGAGGAACAATTGTGCAGCAGAATACATGAAAGAAGGGTCAAGAACAGAAGTCAGAAGCCCAAGAAATATTTGTTACATATGAGGAGGGAGAACGACATGTTACTTGTCTCTTCATCACTCGACTTGGATTTGTCATTTTCAAAGTGGTGAAACATTAGTTAGTTAGCTACCTGCAATCCAGATACCGATGCCCTGCCTGAAGAAGCTCGTACGCCAACCTCACCGATACTGACTTTGGCTTTACATCAATCTTTCCCTCATTTTCCTCAGTGTTTGCAGCTGACCTGCATCAGCATATCAGATCACTTCATTAAACATTTTAACAAGCGCATCTGTCACCATGCGCAAGCTGTAAAGTCTAGTGTATATATAACACCAACCCAAATCTCAGAATCCTATTCCTTGCACTGGGTCCGTTTTCCACTTGAAACTTGGGTGTTGTCACCAGGGATGATGAACACCTAAACCACATTCCATTTTACAGTTCAGTACAATCTTTCTGCCCATGTTTATATAAAAGTGTGTGTATATTCATAGAATTATAGATCATAAAGTGAGAGAGATTCACCTTATACTAAGGCATTGGGAGCGAAGAAAGATAGGAAGCATGGAGCGAGCCAGGCGAGAAGAGGAAGCCAAAGGGGCCATTTCTTCTGTATTCTAAGAACTTTGCTTGATAGTGATAGCACGTTTTCTGATTCACGTAACATATATGTATATATTTATCTCTAGGAAATGGACGGTTAGCAGTATCAAAAGTGTGAGTTTTTTCATGGGTAGAGTCTCTCAGGAAATTGTTTATCTGGGATGACAGAGTGTCTGTCTGCTTTGGCAATGGAATAGGACGAAAATTTATAAGTGACTATCAGCCGTTTCATGGGAGAAATATGGGAATCTATCTGGCAAATGAGGTATCTGTCTTGGCAATGGGCCCAGAGCTTGCAGCTGCCGTTACCTTGTTGCAAATATTAATGGCAAATGCTCGAATAAGCCTGGTTACCAGGAATTAAATCCGCCGCTGCTTAGGAAGAGAGGGATCTAACCAAAATTTGATTTAATTTTATTTTAATGTATGCATAGCACAAATATTCACATCTAATTATGTAATTTTGTCGCCCTTCATCCAATTATATAATCTTTGACCATATAAGATGACCATTCTAACTTACATGTATGCATAGCACCAATGCTCATATCTAATTATGTAATTTTGTCCCCCTTCATAAAATAATATAATCTTTGACCATATAAGATAACCATTCTAACTTACATTTTCAAGTCCTATTGCAAGACAAAAGACAATGAGAAATCTAGCATGAATTAAAGAAAATAAATCTGTAATCCCATATGCCTTTGGACCATGTCAAATTTAGAGGTAGGAAAATGAAGTATTTTCATATTTAAGAAAGATCATTAGAGTGAACATATCTATAAGAAGCTGATAGTTTTCCTTTTCTTTTTGTTAGACTTCCCCAAAATGGTAGTTCTTCTATCTACATAAATTTAGAAGTCACAAAGATCTGCTATGGGTTCTTTGGTTAATACTGATTTCCTCCTCTTTAAGGTCTACAAGTCCGGTCTCTCAACTTCCGCATCCTGCCTGATCTTCAGTCGCTCTTTGTACTCTTTCAATTCTCTCTTGTATCTTTCCTTGTCTTTCAATCCGATGTTCTGGTACACCTACAGAGAAATGGATTGATCATCTTATTGGCATTATTTGGTTCTATTTTCACTTCTGTTAGTGCAAATAGGGCTGCTAAGAAGATTTGGAAGGCCTAAATAAAAACAATGAAAACCAGTGTTTAAATCGAACAATTTAGTTTGCAAGAAACAGAAGGTAAGAAACCAACGAAAAGTTTTCTGATCTATTTGCAATTACCATCCTCTCTTCAGGGCTGAGACTGTTCCAAGACTCGCCAATCATTTTTGTAAACTCCCTCTCTCTGTTTGGGTAGAGGGACTTGAGTTTATAATGCTTCTCAGCAAAGAAAAAGTTGTAACCGCTCCTGTTGGGTTTAGGGTAGCTGGGGTCTCCTGCTCTTCTGCTTCTCCTCCTCCTCCTCACAGAATGCTGGGACTTGTGAATGCGTTTGTACGGGACGAGGGCACTGTTATATTCAGGTGTGGAGGCAGAAGAGCCTGGCTGCTCTGGATGATAGAGTACTCCACTAAGAACCTCTGAACCCAACCTCACAGATATCAAATAACCACAATCGAACTTCCCATCAATTGTTCCAAAAACCGAAAAACAAGAAGTTCCTACAAAGAGAATCATATAAGGTAAGGTCAACATCCAATCAATTGCTAGCCCAAAGAAGTTCAAATCAACACCCTAGCAATATGAAGTTACTTGGACAGCATTTCACACACAATATTAAGTTAAAAGAAATTTAAAAAAGCTCTCATATACCATTGATTAAGAATTTGAACAAAAGGTAGGTTTACACTATCTATTTAAACATTGAAAACGTCATTGTTGCATTTTGCTTCCAATAGCAGTTCGGAGCAGATTTGAACATGAAGTGCCTTCCAAAAACAACTGTTTGCTAGGTATGTGGTTGTATGCAATTGAAAACATTGGAGTGAACCATTGATAGAGACAGAATAAATACATTTGTTTGGCAAGAGATATCACACAAATGTCATAAGGACCATAACCACATACCAGAAATGTAACGATAGATGTAGTGGGACCCCATAATGAAAAAGAAGATTGAGAAATCACTAAAACTATCAACATACACATCAAGTATAAAGACCACACTAACAAAATAGGCTATAGCCTAACTTGTAATCCTAAGTTATCACAGTGGACTTATTTGACAAACTCAGAAATCAAACAGAAAATTTTGGAGCATAAAAATTCAATCGAACATTTTGTGTTGTGTGGATGACACTACCTTTATCCTCCTCTACCTTTCCCTATGAAATAATAAGATGGAGATATTAGAAAACCAACTTACCTTCCATAAGTGGATCTGGGAATTCTCTTATCGGTTTAGGGGAATATTCCACGAGAGCCAGTTCCGGTATGCATGAAGGGTCGTTAACAGGAAATGCAACTGCAGTGGGAAAAAACATTAGAACCGTACACGAATTGCATAAAAACCAGGAGCAAACATAGCTCAAGATCAACTAGCACTATTATGCTACAGCTGGTCGAGAAAACAGGGAAAACCCCATGCAAGAAGAAAAGCATGAGCGCAAAAGAAAAAAAAAATCAAATACCTGCTGGAGTATGTAGAGGACCCTTCATCTTAAAGAAATGAACCTGCTCGTAATGGTAGAGAAGACTGAAGTAGTGTTTCCTGAGCACGAAGGATGCACTTGTTGTGGTTGGAGAGAACCTGAAAACACTACCCACTTCCCTCCATTTCTTCTCTGCAACTACCTACACGCCATAGCAATCGAAGTAGGATATACAAGCTTACACTTAACGACATGGGTATTTTGAGGAAAATCTAAGGAACAGATAAGAGTAGTTAAAAAAATAAAAGAGCTAACCTTCTCATAACCACCTCTCTTGGTAGCCTCTACATACAGAACATGCAAATCTAACTCCTTCCCTCCAATCACAGGAATCCTTTAAATTACAAAGATAGAATACAGAAGCACAACCGTCAAAGAAAAAAAGAAAAATACAAAGGAACATGAAAAAGATCACCTTTTTGTACAAGTTCCCGGTAAAAGCATCACATTCTCATAATCCAATACAATAATCAGCACTAGAGCTCCTTTGAAAAGAACAAGCAAGAGAAAAAGATAAATGGAAGGAGTATAAAAGAAAGAGTTAAAGAAGGCAATTACATAAACTTGGTGCCCATTATAAAATGAAAGCGCCTAAGAGTATCCCAGAAAACAATAGGGTCCTGAACAACTTCCTCATGATGGGCAAGAGGGTCCGGGTATTCTTTCTTCTCAACAGCCCCATTTCGACCCTTAGTTTTCCCGGTGGAGGACGTTGCTTTGCTGGCCCCTTCCATTGAGGGTCGCCGGAGACTCCGGTAGAAAAAAGTCTAGAGAGGGAGTAATACTACTACTGTAGAGAACTAATAATGACAAAGGGGAGAAGATTTGGAAGATAAGTTTGTAATTAAGGGGCAGAAAGCTGGCAATTAAAAGAAACGGGGTTGGACGCGTGAGCAAGTAACGGTTATGCAAAATTGGCTTTTTCTGGCATTTTGAATGGCCAACCACTGTGCAAAGTCCTAATGCTTATTAATTTACACTGGCTATGTTCATTATTGCACACTACCTTCCCCCCTCTCTTTCTCTTTCTACCTCTTTTTCTCTCGTGTCATTCGAAGCCTGACATCTTTGCAGCTGAAAGGGCTTTGATTTGCACTTCCCTTTTGCTTTCTCCAAACGTTGACATGCACTTGCGCTTCTTGTTCTGATGATTTTCTGAGCATATCTTAGCGTACATCTGTTGGAAGATATCTGCAGAAAGGTCTCTTTTTTTGGGTTGCGGTCTTGTAGTGCAGCAGAGAACGCTGTAGATAGGTTCAAGAGGCATCTCAATCGTAGATTGGTGAGAAAAATCTCAAACGGTCCCTACTCTTGAAGTTTCATGATATTTGGTCAAATGCTTTATACGAGTCCTGTAGTGGGTGATCTTTATATCCGCTGAATGTTGAAACATGTCTCAGCCTTCCATATATAAGCTTGACTGCGTGGCTGGAATCGCTGACCACAAAATCAAAGTGACGAATTTTTCAACTGTATCGTACTCATTATCATAAATACTTGTGGGAAGCCTTTCGCTAAAATCGGGAACCGAGCACCTGGAGAGATCCTACGACTATTTCAATGCATCACTGGCATCCAACATGGATAATTTCCCTCCATCAAACGTTCTTAGCCTAAGCTTAGGCCCACTAATGGATTGTTGGAGCCCTTTTGGAGTTACGATGATGGACCACTTTTATCTAGAAGCAACCATTTGTACTACTATTGTAGGGCTTTACCCCGAAGGGAGCCCTTCCAGAAATTCTCGAAGGCCGGGGTCGAGCCCAGGCCTACGAGGGGGTTTGGAAATAGTTTTCAACCAGCAATAGACGCGCCTCGGTTAGAACCTCATGAGCTGCGTCATTGCCCCAAGCGCAAAGATGCCCAAACCCATATCGCCTTTGTCATTTTATATATGTCAGGAATAGTCAAGAGCTTGTATGCTATAAATGTGGGACTGCATCTAACTTTCCTGGACTGTCTTCCTCTGTCCTGTGACATTCAAAGGAATCAGGATTGTCTTTCAGGTGATGATCAACCTTTATCTTGGGACCTAGAAACATGTCTTAACTGGATGGCTTGTTTGAAGTTGAATAATGGGAGATGAGAAAAGTAGCTTCTTGTTCAGCACTCTCTTTCTCCAACTTTTACACCAACTGTGCACAACGAAAACCTTTCTTTCTCAGCCGGAAAGGTCTTTCCAATGTCATTCCTTCACGATCTTCCCTTGAACTTCACTCGCATTTATACTCAGACTGGCTTGTCTCAGCACTAATTGTTGGTGTAAACTCTTGCTCTCGTGTCTTCTATTGCCAGGCTTTTCACGCCCGAGTTATCAAATCCGTGAATTACCGTCACGGATTCGTTGGTGATCAGTTGGTGTCTAATTATGCTAGATTAGGATACCCAGAATATGCACAAAATTTGTTTGATGAAATGCCTAATAAAGATTTGGTCTCCTGGAATTCTTTAATTTCAGGATTATCCCGAAGTCGGTTTACCACTAAATGCTTGAGTGCATTTTGTAAAATGAGATTTGAAATGGGTATGCAACCAAATTATGTCACTTTTTTATCTATATTCTCAGCTTGTAGTGATGAGGGAGCTCTAAGTGAAGGCAAGTGCATTCATGGCTTTGCAATGAAATTGGGTATGCTAAATGATGTGAAAATTGTAAATGCTCTTATTAACATGTATGGAAAGTCTGGATATTTACATGAAGCTTGTCGGTTATTTAAGGCAATGCTATTGCAGAATTTGGTGTCTTGGAATTCAATGATTGCAGTTTACACTCAAAACGGGCTTGCCGAGGAAAGTATGGGAATTTTCATTATGATGAGAAGGGCTGGAGTTGAGTTTGATCAAGCTACTATGTTGACTGTTCTTCAGGCTTGTGAAAATTTAGGCGTCAGAAATTTAGCTGGGAGTATTCATGGTTTAATTTTAAGTTTTGGTATAACTGCTAATGTGACCATTGCAACTGCACTTTTAAACTTGTATTCGAAGTTAGGGTGTTTACATGCTTCAAGTAAGGTTTTCGGAGAGATTATTGATCCAGATAACGTGGCCTGGACTGCCATGCTTGCAGGCTATGCTGTGCATGGTCATGGGAAAGATGCAATAAAGCTCTTTCAAATCATGGTGAAAAAAGGTGTACAGCCTGATCATGTTACCTTCACTCACTTGTTAAGTGCTTGTAGTCATTCAGGACTTGTCAATGAGGGGAAGCGTTACTTCAAGATTATGTCTGAAGTTTATGGGGTGGAGCGGAAGTTGGATCACTATTCATGCATGGTTGATCTTCTTGGTCGCTCAGGACATCTCAGTGATGCTTATGATCTGATTAGATGCATGCCAATGGAGCCTACTTCTGGTGTCTGGGGTGCTCTTCTTAATGCTTGTAGAGTCTATGGTAATACTGAACTTGGAAAGGAAGTTGCAGAAAGATTATTTTCTTTAGACCCATCAGATGCCAGAAACTACATCATGCTGTCAAATATATATTCTTCAGCTGGACTATGGAGAGAGGCTTCAGAAGTGAGGGCATTACTAAAAGAGAGAAGTCCCTACAGAACCCCTGGATGTAGTTTTGTTGAGCATGGAAATAAAATCTATCGTTTTGTTGTGGGTGATAGATCTCACCCTCAGGCAGAGAGGATATATAACAAGTTGGAAGAACTAATTGGAAAGATAAGGAAAGCTGGTTTCATGTCTAAAACAGAATTCGTTCTACATGATGTTGATGAGGAAGTTAAAGAGAATATGATCAATCAGCACAGCGAGAAGTTAGCCATGGCATTCGGGCTTTTGGTGACTGATGCTGCAATGCCACTAATTATAACCAAAAACCTTAGAATATGTGGTGATTGTCATAGCATGGCAAAGGCTGTATCACTGATTGAGAGGCGTACCATCATAATTCGAGATCCAAAGCGGTTTCATCATTTTTGTAATGGATTATGTTCTTGTGGAGATTACTGGTAAGCCCTAAACAGTTCTTAATGACATGGTGTGACATTGGCAACAGTGGACTAATATGTTAGAATTCTTTCATTCACAGTCTAATACTAATTCTGGTTGTGGTGTTTATTAACTGATGAAAAGGAGCAAATAAGCAGCTCTGTGCGCCATTGTAAGTACAAGTGTGCAGCATATATTTATATACTTTTTGCCTGATGAGAAGAGCAGACAGGTTCAAACATTCTTCCGATTCTTAAGCAGACAAGTAATACCAATGATCTTATTGCTACAACTAAATGAGCCTTCCCTATCTTGTTTACTCTATCTTCTGCAAGCTATCCCTTTCCCTCCGGATCCGCCTCTACATTCAAAGCTCAATGGTTCTCCACTCCCAAGCGTCTTCGCCTTCAAACCAAAGTTGGAAACTGCACAATCTGTGGCAAAGAGATGAGAAGTGGCAAACTTATCTGCCCCTCCCATGATCGGCATGGCAACTGACAATTTTACTCTGCTTTGGTAGTTTGGCCTGTATGTCTGTCCCAAAACTCCATTCATCATTGTGCTCAGAGAATCAAACTTGAAGTTCAGCTCCAAATGCGCAAAACAGTCATCCTCAGCCACATTGTATCCATGCACCCTTGATTCTTCTGAAGTGATTGAACCACGCGTGCCGTTATCTCAAGCAACCCTTCGACTCTGAGCCTCACCTTATTGGTCTCTGTCTGCCTTTGTATCTTAATCCTGCTTCCGGTGACTGCCATGTTTGGCCTTCACCGGCCGGCACCAGGACATCTTTTCCATTTAATTTGATCAGCATGTTTTCAACTGATGCCCTCCACTTGGCAACCCTTTCTGCGCCAATATAGAGCTGATGAGAACCGAACAAGATACCAATGGACTGGACCCAGGTGAAGTCTCTTCCCTTTCTGCTCCTCTTGCCAATAAAATGAGCATTGATATGAACATTGAAATCAGAGACCAAGCAAAATTCCTTGTCTTTCTTGCCATGAAAATAAAACATGATGCCATCGCCCCCAATGAACCGTGGGTCCTGGCAAACGGCTCCTGGCTTATCACAAGCTTTTGCATGCATAAAATATGAAATTGTATTAGCACTTACAAGTGCATGTGTGATTGAACATAGAAAATGGGTGAGACTCAGATTAAAGAAAACTAGCTTACAGCAGTAAGGCGTGCAGATCCTGCAATCTACCTCACATAGATTAGGACAACCTGGTGGACAGTTGTGAAGGATGCTATTGCAGTTCCCAAAGAGTGGGTCGTGGCAAGCAGCTTTTCTGGCACCTACTTTTTTTAAAGGTACGATGCTGAAGCATAGCATCCCAAAGAGAAGTAATGCAACTTCCAATTTCATTTTTTGTCCTGTCTTCTTCTTCTGTTCTATTGCTGCAACTAAAAATGATTGAAATTATATAACATGATGGAGCTTCGATGCATGAATTGTTTTTCATTGCTGTCTAACCACTGTGAAGTGAGACAAGAAAGGTAGGTGTTTTGCTTGCGCAAAACTTGTAAAAAAACCAACAAGTCAACACCTCCTTCCAGGTAATGAAGACTAGATTAATGGATCAACGAAGCCATAGAATCTCAAAGTTGGTAACTCACTGAACATTAAAAATTGAGGTCTAACCCTTCGTTGAGACTCGAAGCTTCCAAGTTTTAAGAGAAAAGAATGGGATATTAAATTGTGATGCCTTCAACTGAACGACAAAGGCCTCACAATCATAGGAGTAAACCCAAAAGGAGACAGGCCGGGCTTACCTTAGTCCTTCAACTTCTTGTCGGCCATGACAGTGACAGACAAAGCAGATAAAGGAGCTGAGGGGCTCCATTTTATGGGTGTGGAAACAGGCAGTTGCTCTTGCGAGAAATACCCAACAATGCAGGAATCCAAGGAAGAAGGCCCGACGAATTGGGCTGAGTTGCAATGAATCATGACCACCGCACACCCTGGTCCCGCACCTGTCCTGTTAGTAAAATACTTGCATTTCAACTTCAGAACTATTTGCAAAAGATGGGAATGAAAGCATTCCAATTTCCAAGGATTCGAATGCATGATCTTATCTCGAGAGTGATAATTAATCCAAAAACAATGGCTTTGCATCTTGAGCTCTCAGCCGCGTCTTTCTTTTGTCTAGTGGATCTTTCCCATCCAAAAAATCGAAGGAAGTTTTGTTATGAAAGAGATTGCCTCGAAAGGAGAGTAGTCGGTACTCACTTTTCTGGCTCCCAAGGTATGCTTATGTTGACTCATTCCTGATTACTTCCATTGTTAGGTTAAAAAAAAAAATCAAAATATTGACCATATTCACATACTTACGCTTTTTATCTAATTTAATATCTATACTTAAAATTAAAATAATTTAATTTTTTAATTTTAAAAGTTATTCTAATTTATTTTTTTTAATGACATTTAATTTTATGATTAAAAATGACAACTTCAACATTGATACGACACAATTTGATAATATGATATCGATATAGAAATGTGGTACTTCCACGTGGTATCGTCGTGATGATGTTGTAGTATCATGTAAAATTGACATAATAACATGATAATGCTAACGTAGTATTAACAAGTTGACGTTAGATGCCACATGGCAATACTAAAGTGATAGATCGAAAAAAAATTAAAAACAAAATTTGTGTTACATCATATGGATTAAATTAAAAAATATATAGCACAATAATTAAATAAAATAAAATTTAAATGTTTAAGAAGTATATTAAAAAATATTTAAAAATAAAAATCTTTAAGTAGATACTACACATATTTATTAATAAGCTAAATGGTTAAATATAAAATATTTATGGTGTTAAGAAAAATATATAAATATTTTATTTATTGATTATTTAATTTCATAATAAGTATATTAATTTATTTATTTTATAAAAATTAAGTTTAAATTTTTTTTATAAAAAAATGATATTTTATCTTAAAAAGTAATAACTACTCTTTTCCTTGACCACTCTTCTTCAAGCTTCTTTTTCGTTCTTTGTTTTTCTCATCAAAAGTTTAATTCATTGATTAATTGTTACAAAATTAAGGCAATGACAACAGATCTATGTTTCTCAATTCTAATGTGGATTTTTCTCTTAAATTCTTTTAATTTAAAAATTAAACAGCTCTTTGATGACTATGCTATTAGTAATAAATATAAAAATAATTCATTGTTCTGACTTACTCAATTAAATTTGGACATAACAGACCTTTTATTACACCTTTATAATATGAATTACTCCACCATTTTCAGTTTTTTGTTTATTTTTTATGTTTTTATTTTGTTTAATATTTTAGGTTACATTTTTATGCTAAAATTTTTTGAATTAAATATTACATTTATGGCTGATAGAGTTAAATATAATTATAAATATTTGTATTATTTTATTTTATATTTATATATTTTTTGTATATCTAAATTAATAATTCAAAATTAAATTTAGTAAAATTTGATTGTAATTTTTGAACTTAAATATAATAGTTTTATAAGAAATAAAAGGTAAATTAAGTAAAAGTTGAATAATGCCAAAATAATAGGTATTTATAAATTATAAAAGTTATAACTAAATCAACTTATTTTGCCAATTTAAGTTTAGTTCAAGTTAAAAACTAAGTTAAACTGCAATATAAATTTCAAGTCAAATTAGAATATATATTTCAAAATTTTATATAGTTTTAAATAGAAGAAAAAAATAATTGATTTAATCTTTTTATATTATTTTATTATAACATAATGTAAATTATTCATTCAAATATAACTTTACGTATAACTTTTTTTTTAATTTTGGAATTTTTTATATTGAAGGGGAATTTAAATTTATTTTTTGCAAATAAGATAAATTAATGTTAGCATATAAGTTTCAAATGTTTATATAGTTATAAATAGAAGAAAAAAATATTTTATTTAATATTTTTATATTATTTTATAATAATATAATGTAAGTTATTCATTTAAATCTGACTTTAAATATGAATTCTCTCTGAAATTTTTGTTATACAAGGGAAATTTAAATTTAATTTTGACAAAGAAGATAAATTAATGTACCTATTTCAGAATCAAATATTTAAAAAAGAAAATATTTATATACATTTTCTAACACCATAAAATTTTAAATGTAAACATCATTTGGTTTATTAATAAGTCTATATATCATTTACTCATAAATTTATATTTTTAAAATATTTTTTTTCAATTTAATTCTTAAATACTTCAATTTTATTTAATTTATTTCTTGTACAATACATTCTTGTTCAATTTAATCTCTATGACGTAGTACTTATTTTTTTTATAAAAAGTTTTATTTCTTAATCTATCACGTGACATTCACACATCAATATGTTAATACCACATCATCATGTCAATGTCATATGGCATTGTCATGTCATCACGTTGATACCATGTGACACTGTCACATTATCATATCGATAGCACGTTGTGCCATATTAGTGCTAACCTCACCATTGTTAATGGTAAAATTGAATACTATTAAATGAATAGATTAAATTGAAGTAATTTTTAAAATTAATAAATTAAATTATTTTAATTTTGAATGTAATAATTAAATTAAATAAAATACATAAATATAAAAAATTTGTAGACATTTTGACAAAAAAATTTGGCTCGTATCTGGTAGCATGGACGTTTATCCAGCTCATGGTTTTAGTGATTGCCTGTGGTTTATCCCTAGGGTGAGTCTTGTTAATTGATACTTAAACAAAAATACACTAATAAAAATGGATTCATATAAATCTTTTATTATTCTATTCATTTTGGTCGCTTTCATTGACAAACATGTACCAATATAATCATTGTTAAGAAAATTATATAGTATTTAAAAATAGTCAAAATCGAATATTTACATAATATTTATTTTTTATTTCGTTCAATAGAGAATCTCGATGGTAAAGAAAAAGATCTAGTTTAGAAGGTTCATTACTTGGATGAGATTTTGATTTTTGCATCATGAAAATGATAAACCTTAAGAATTTGAGTTGAGAAACTGTCTCCATCCTGATTATAACTAGCATCAAAAAGAAAAAGAAAAAGAGAAAGAGAAAAAAAAATAATTTACAAGCTTTTTCTCTCTCCAGTGATTGAAGCAACAAAAGCTTTACACGTTTCTTATGAGCTATGATTGACACAAGAAATTGGACCCCAATTTGATTTTTAAAAAAATCATATAACTGTATTACTCCTTTTGTCCCATATTATTATTTTTGAATGTTTAAAAATACTTCTTTATTTTTAAGCACTCAATTTTTTAACATTATAAATTTAATTTTCATGGTTTTTTTTTATGTTTTCATATCTTAAAAAACATAGAATATATATATTATAATTTTTTTGTTCAAATTTTAATATAAAATATCAAAGAAATTTAACTTTCATGAAAATTAAAAAGAGATAAATATTGAAGAATAGAAAAGTAATTTTTATCAGATTAAATATAACAGTTTAAATGAGAAGAAATGCGGAATAATTTGTCGGAATGCGTCTCCATCACACACTTGTTATTTGACGCCATTTGGCAACCGTTTCTTCACAAATACTAGACCACTACTAGCATTTTTGCAACAACCATCACGCGTTAAATATATTGTGGCACATTATTATTATTATTAAATTGTGGGCCAAGGCGTATCCTTCTCTTGATTCCACCGCCACTTGGACGTAACTTCCAGAAGCATTGCCCCACTTCAAACAGTAATCTGATAGGCCTCTGTTTCCATCCGGTCCACTAACTTTCGACTGATCGAAATTTCTTATCATCTGATTTCCGGATCAGCTTTGAAGCTTTACTGATTTAGTGCTTGTTTGATTTAAATTTTTTTAATTTATTTATTTTTAAAAAATAAAAATTAAATTAAAAAAATTTAAAAAATAATATTTTTAAAAAAAGAACTTTAAGAAAAGTTTTTATGAGAAGTTTTTTTTAAGAATAAAAAAAATAAAAAAAAATTTATTTGTGTTTCAAAAATATATTTATCTATTAAAGATAATTATAATATAATTTTTTTAAAAAAATACATTTTACAATAATTTAATCAAAATTATAATTTATAAAAAAAATTTATCAAATAATTTTAATTTAATTTTAAAAATTATTATTTTTTATAAGAACTTTATAATAGCTTTTAAGTTTAAAAAAACTAAACCAAACAAGTTCTTAACAGTAAAATATATTTATATTTTAATTAAAATTTTATAAAATTTAATTAATTTTTAAAATATATATTATTTTTTAAAAATATTTTTATTTAATATGTATATTCAATTGTTAATTTTTTATTAATTTATTTATATGATAAAAATAAAAAATAATTTATTTTTTATTAATTTTAAAAATAATTATTAGATCATTTTATTATTTTATATTAATTAAAATAAAATCCCTCCAAAATTAATGCTCTCTTAAGGGGTTCGAGACTCCCAAAAGAGCATCAGATCTAGTGCTTTCTAAGGGAACATAGAGCTTCCTAAAAGGAACACCCATCCTTTTTAGAGAACCTATGGATGTCTTTTTTTTTAATTTTTTTAAATTAATAAAAAATATATTTTAATATTATTTAATTTCTATTAATAATATTTATATTTTAAAGTAAAATATTTATTTTAAAAATTAATAAATTATTTAAATTTGTAATCAAAACTTTAAAAAATTAAAATATTTTATTTTTAATTTAAAATATTTTTAATTTAAATATACGTCGACATCGTCCCAGCAGTTTTCTTCCTCAAATAATTGGTCATGGGCTACCTCAACCTTTAATGTATTAACTTTAATTTTAAAATATTTAATGTTTTTTTATATTATAATTTTTTATGATATATTTTAATATAAAATATATTATAATTTTCATAAAAATTTTTAAAAAAATTATAAATATCTTAAAACGGATGGTATAAAACAAAAGCTTTGTTTTTTATTTTTTATCTTTGTCTAAAGAGCGGTTGAATGAAGCCAAGGAAATAGTCATATATTCAAAGTATGGAGCTTTATTTATTTGGACCCACTAGAGCCAAAAACCTTGGATGCAGTTTCTTTATCAATTGGATTATCTTCAAGCATTCTTTTAATTTTTTTTTGGGCAATAAGAATTTTTTTTTATTATTTAGTAATTATTATTATTAATCTTCCATTTGGACCTCACAACTCATAAACTTTCATTGATTGGGTGAATATCAAGGGACAAGACTCGAATATCAAGGGATAAGATATGATTGGGATAAGACTTTGCCACTAATTATTTTGAATTGGTAATTTTATCGATTTTGTTTCAAATTTTATAAAATATCAATAATTAAATATTATTATTTTGTTAATAAATAATTGAAACATCAAGAATTTTTAAAAATAAATATTTATAAATTTAAAAATATTTTCTGAACTTATTTTTATATATGAAAGAAATAACATTATATAATTAAATAATAATATAATTATTAAATAAGTAATTGTATCAAATATAAAATCAGTTATACTTTCCAGAACCAAAGAAATGCAAAATAAGGTAATTAATTGCACCGGTGATTGATTACGTGTTTTATGATTAGCAGGTTAATCACACAAATTAAGCTCCAATTAAGTCACAAAGCAAAGTTAATGTTAGCACTTTAGGAACTCCAGATAAGGTCGAGGGGAACCCAAACGTGTCAGTGACTTAAATGATACTCCAGCGAGTTGAGACAGACTCACTTGGCTCCAAAACGGAAGATGCTTGAGAATATACCGGTCTGAACCAAATCCTCGGCTTCGAGCCCATGCGGATAACTCCCCACCATCCTTTTCCTATATAAACCTGCCCTCCTCCTCCCCTTTTCTTCCCCGCAATTCAAAATCACCTTCTTTGTTAGAGATTCCCTCTCAAAACAAACAACACAGCCAACTGGATAAAACCTCTCTGCGGTGAACTTGTTCACGAAAAGACAACCTCTGTGAAAATCGAACTACTATGAATTCTTGTACCCTCTCTGAATCAGATCAAGAACATCTCTTGGAGAAACTCGATGTCTTCAAGGTTAAAGGCAGAGACAAACGTGGCCGTCCGGTTCTTCTCATCATCGGCAAGCACTTTCCTGGTAACAAACGTTACATGCATGTTCAATTTTTTGTACGTTTCCGGGATTTCTTTTCTTTTTTTTTTATTATGTTTCTTCCTTTGTTTCATTTAATTGACTTGTTTTTTTGCCTTTTAATGGTAACAGCTCGGATGGTTAGCAGTGAGGTTATGAAGAAGTACTTGGAGGAGAAGGTTTACCCCAAATTGGGGGCGAAGATGTTCTCGGTGGTGTATGTGCACACAGATGTTCAAAGGAGTGAAAATTTCCCTGGAATCTCAGCCCTTCGATCAATCTACGATGCTATTCCGACCGACATCAAGGACAATCTCGACGCTGTTTATTTCTTGCATCCTGGTTTACAAGCCAGACTGTTCCTTGCCACCCTTGGCCGTCTGTTTTTCAACGGAGGGTAAGGATAATCTCTTTTGATTATTAAAATCAAATAAAGGAAAAATAAAAAGGAAAGAAAGCCACATCGCTCTGTGGCCCATTTTGGCCATTGATAAATGATGATAAAGGACAAACGATAATCACGCCGATGGTGCTTTTGTTTTTTTTTCTTTTTTCTTTAATGCTTATGCACCGCCACTTTTGAGTTGAAGTTTTCTTTTTTATTTGAGGGATGGGCAGGACAATGGATGATTGGGTATTACTGTGGGTTCGCGCAGGTTGTACGCGAAGCTTAAATACGTGAGCAGGCTGGAGTTTCTGTGGGATCATGTGAGGAGGATGGAGATGGAAATACCAGAGTTTGTGCATGATCATGACGAGGAGCTGGAGTACCGTCCGGCGATGGACTATGGATTGGAGAGCGACCACCCTAGAATTTACTCTACGACCTCCGTCCCTGTGGACCCAATCTCCATGTACTCCATGAGGTGCATTGCTTAAGCTTGGAGGGTGTTAGGAAATGGAAATGCAACTGTAGATCGTAGATTGTAGTGGAGTTTGGGGCCTTGCTTTTCTATTTGTGAGGATTGAGTTATGAGATCAAATTTCATTACTCATTTTGCTTTCGATGGAGGGTTGTTTAGGAGTTTTGTTCATATTGTACAAAGGGAAAGGTTGAAATGCATCCTTCCGTGGGTGTGAGAGAAACCAAAATGTATTCGTGGGTCACTGAGAGTTTGCTTTATGCCTCTATAGCAAATTGATCCCAGCCCAAGAACCCAGAAAGATAAAGAGGGAAAAAAGAGCGTAAACATGGATAGAGCACACTGTAAAAATGAAAAGAGTTGTAAGGGATAAACAAAAAAGAAAGAAAAAAGCTGTTCCTATTTCACTTGAACCCAATACGACAGGTTGACGCCCTTTTTATATTGAGCAATTCAGCAAAAGAATCATGTCATACAATCACATAAAGCACAATTTCGAGGAGTCGGCACTTAAAAAATCTCCAAATCAGAAACCTAGCATGATGCATCGCGTTCTACTGCCTTATATGGCTGGTCGTGCTGATATTTCGTCCATCCTCGTTGTTGGAAGTCCTGCAAGAGCTAACGGGCAAGGATGGTATCAAACCAAATTTCCCATTTAATTTTTCATTTGAAAGGATTAAGCGTGAAGAGAGTTCATTGGAAAGTGCCCCTCGTGGATATATTCCTTCCAACATTGTCATCGGGGCAGGTGGGCCTTCATTTTTAGCAATGCTAAACAATTCAGGAAGAATGTCAGTCAATTTATGGGGCTTAACTTGGCTTTTATACTCCAAAACCAGAAGATAGTGTCCCTAGCCTGGCCCTGTTTGGAGTATCGGAGTTACAGTAGACAGACATGTCCCACCCAGAAAAGCCGCAAAGGGCATGACAATTTGCAAATCCTGTCCTGCTGTCATTAGTCCCGCAGCCATTTCTACAAGAAAGATTTGAAAGTACAAAACTGCTAGATATTGTTACTTCACAACCTTAGAGGAAGACCACAAACCACACTCCAATCTCCGAATGAGTTCGGAAAAGTTAAAGAACCCGAGGCTGGCACATAACCATAAGCTCTCCCCTAGACATGCTTTTCTTTTTTTATTTTAGTACATTCCCTCCTCCAAGTCTATCCTTGCTGACAGACACTTAAAATTCTCTCATTCCCTATTCATAGTATTTTTCTGTATCTATTATATCCAATGACCTCAAGATGAGCTTCAAATGGATAAGAGTTGCCTATACTGTCCCTGTGGAAACCACCTCTCAAATGGATAAGAGTTGCATATGCCTAATCCGCGTGACGCACTGTTTCGCATAAAGGCCTCCAATTGTAGGGATATGGAGAGTGTCTTTCAAAAACCAGAAAGAGCTAAGAGGTTGGAACTTGTGACTGCAGCATCCTCTATTCTAAATTGCCAATAGAAAACTGTCAGCGCCTACAGCATTCCTCCTCTAGGCCTCTACCCATAACTAAGTTGCAGTTACAGTTTCAGGACTTGCCTGCAGAATCTCAATTCAAACTGAGTAAACTTTTAAGGTCTGGCATTCCATGTCTGGCCTTAACAATTCATTTTCCACAACCAACCATCCCCATATTAACTATTGTCAGACGCTATAGTCGTAACAAAGACAACCAATTTTTTAATCAAATTAGTTTCACATTAAGGTTTTTATATTCATCCTATCACCTATTACAATTTCTTTTTACAGCATCAAGAACCATTCACATCCTATCGAAAACATTATTATTACAACCATTTCTACATTAATAAACATTATAGTTCTTGAATATTATCAAAGAAATCGATTTCAGATACATTACAATATCATTACAAACTATATGGTCTCACCAGAGCAAGTGTTTGCTGAGATTCATACCTATACAAACATCTTAAACACAAAGATGGAGCTGCATATACAGACATAGAACATTCAACAGAAGACACCAACGATTTCAAATAAATTACAATATCATTACAAACTATAACGTCTCACCAGAGCAAGTGTTTGCTGAGATTCATACATATATAAAACATCTCAAGCACAAAGATGAAGCAGCATATACAGAAGACACAATTTTCATACAACATCATATATACCAAAGATACTGATTATATACATATTTTTACATGTAACCAGTAGCAAATCAAAGGAAGATACTTACATTCATGGTCCATATTAGTATGGACTAGGTGTAACCCAAAGTGGTGTTGGCCAACCCAATCTGAAGAAAGAATTCCGTGGATAACAAGGCAATGGCTCAATGCTCCCATCCCATAAATTGTAAATACCAATATCATGTTCCCCAAAAGCACCATCATAGTTAGTTTCCGAGTAATCATCCGTATAATACACGCAATTCCCCATACAACCTGTGAAATCAGAAGCTGACAAAGATAATGAAGAATTTTCACCTACAAACACCATCTTATCTTTTAAACTATTCACTCTCTCCCAATACGGTCCATTCCAAATTAGCCTAGAAACCTCGAACCGCTTAGTCCTGAAGACCAAATGCGACGGATCAGGCTCGAAATCGAATTCAAGATCAAGATGACGCGTAACGAGTAACAATTCATCTCCAGAGTAAACCAAATATTGCATATCACCGCCTAACTGTCTCGGCGTTTCGATAAATGAAACTCTAGGCAAATCATTGCGAACATCACAGATTACAATTCCTCCGTGTTTATCAACAGCGAAACACAAACCTCTACAATATATAACATCCTCGGAATAGGAATGCGCACCTTCGATAAAGCGCCAAGATTTGTCGCCGTTTTTGCAATAAGCTAACTCACCGGTTTGATTAAGAATCGCTATTGCCACGAAACAAGGGTCCTTGGAAGGATTGGCGGAGAGCACGATTTTTTTAATGAAGGAGTCTCGCATTTGCCGCAAATTGCGGGTGTAACGGCCTCCGAAAGGGGAGCGGAGGGAATACTCCTTTCCGATGTCGGAGTAGTTAAAGCTGTCGACGTTCGGGAAGGTGGAGAGAGGAGGGAGGTGGAGTTTGGCTCGGGAGAGAGGGTTCAAGAGGAGAATAGTAGGGGATTCGTCTAGGATAATGAGCCAGCCGTGGGAAGAGCCGCAGTGCCGCTTGTTTGGGTTGGAAGATTCGGGGAGGGAGAGGAATCGGAGTCTGTTGGTAGAAAGATCGTGGAAGGCGCGGTAAGGTTGGTGAGATTGGGAAGGAGGGAGCATGAGCCAGGGGAGCTGAGGAGGGAGGTGGAAAGGGATTTTAGGGATTGAGGATCGCCAGCTGTGGCACACGGCTCGGAAACTGATGTAATCGCGTAGATTTTTAGGTTTTCCGAGATGGATTGTAGGAGTTCTGGCGGGAGTTCGGTCCAGTCAACGCCCATCTGATAGTATTTATCGAAGCGTGAAATTTTCTCGCGAATTGGGGGATTTTCTACCAGAAATTGTTTCTTTCTTCTTCCTTTTAATAAATCTGTTTCGCCGGAGACAAGATTTCTGCTTTGGATATTTGATCAGCGGATGAAGGCTGGGAGCCGTGAGATTCACGGAACTGACAAACATGAAGTATCTTACAGCTCTTGCTTGAGTGTCACGTGGCACCTTGTCTGGTCTAATTAAACGACCTCGTTTTTGGGCATATCTTGACATTTTATATGAGTTTCAAATATTTATGATCTACTAATCCTTTTGTAATAAAAAATAGACATTTTCATTTCGAATATTATTTTTAAAATATTTATATAAATAAAATGCGTAAAAAAGATCAAAATTATTAGGTGATCAAGATAAATTTATTTGACTTAAATTGAACAATGTGTGTTTTTTTTAAGAGAAGAAATGTCAAATGAAGATAATGATAATGGTGACATGGAAAGAGTTTCTAATTTAGATTTTCAAAAGACGTCATTATTATTTATTGAATAATTTCTCTCATTTAAATTTTTTAATTACTTGTACAAAGTTAACCAAATTTATTAGAGGAAAAATATAAAATAAATGTCTAAATTTTTTAATATATAATATTTGAAAAACTTTTAACCTATTAAAAAAATTCATATAAATTATTATTGTTTATTCCATTCAATCATAATTTTATATTTTTATACTTTTTTAAATAAATTTTTACTATTAATAATGATTTTTTTTGAGACGTTACTATTAGTAGATGATTAATTGTTATTAATTAAAATATCATTCTTTATTCGATATCATTTATGTAACATATTGATATATTATAATAAATGACAATGCGGTATGATGAGATGATGATATGATATTTTTGCTATTTATGTCAGTGTCATATTAGTCCTATATGGATATAAAATGACAAATGTTGTGTTGAATAATGTTAGTTTACCAATTATTAATTATTAAAACTTATTTTGTCTAAAATAAAAATAAGTTTTGATTAAATGTAACAACAAGTATAATATATAAAAAATCTTAAATTATTTTAAAAAATTCAAATAAAATCTTTATTCTTTTATTATATTCATTCAAAGTTTCATACTTTTATTTCGAAGCAAATGAGTTTTTATGATTAATGATTAACTTACTTAATAACTGATGAGTAACTTACTCAAAATATCATTTGTTATATTATATCAAGTGGTATTGACGTATGATGATGTGATATGATGGCTATTTTCACTCTTTAAGTTGGTATCATATTAATACCACATAAAAATAAAATGATAAATAATATTTTAATCAATTATAATTAGTTAATTATTAATTATATTTTTTTAACTTAAAATAAAAACATAAAAATTTGATTGAATGAAATAAAAGAATATAGATTTATTTGAATTATCTTAAACAATTCAAACATTTTTCGAGTATTATACTAATTTTTAAAATATTATGTCAAAATTATTTTTTAAAATAACAAATATCAATGCGCCTTAGGAGTAGGCCCATAAGGCCCGATTAATAACTTTATTGCCAAACAATTGCCCAGCCTAGCTATGGACCCGACCCATGTAGCCTGCTGGAAGCCCCTTTTAATGTAAACCAACCCAATTTTGCTCCAAAGGTCATAAATTAAATGAGTAATCCATTAAAACCGTAATTAAACCGTAATTAAACAAACTGAATCAAATTAATCGAAATTTTAATTAATTTATTCTATTAAAACCAATTAATAGTCTGGTTTAGTATTACGACACCGTCGCTTCGCTGACTCAACTTAACGCTTAAGCTTTCCCTCTGAAATTAAAGGCTCTTTGCGATCCTAACCGTTAACCGTTCTTTCTCCTCGGGCGTATTCCGAAAATCTCAGCCATCCAAAACATTTTCAAACTCGCGCGATTCCTAAACCCTCCTTCCCTAAGTGTCACATCACAATCGAAAACGATCCGACTCAGCGATTCGAGCTGCGGCTATTTACCGTTGAAATATGAATAAATTCTCTCCCATTGCAAAAGCAGATTCCGCCACCGCCTTTTCCTTTCTGCCAAATACGGTATCGGTGGTCGTGGGAGGCGGATTTCAATATTCCCTCCTTTTCCCCTTCTTTATCTCATGGCTGCAACTCCGTGATTCCAATTCGCGGGTCTTTGTCCAGGTTTTCCTTCTTTCTTCTTTTGTTCTTCTTCCCTCTATTTATAGGCCGAGAACGCCAGAACCAATCCACGCTGCGATCGCAACCTCAGTTTTCCTTGGTATTTGTTGCTCGTTCATTTCCTCTCTCTCTTTTTTTTTTTTTCCAAAATATCGTTTCTTGATTCAATGTTGCCGCGTTAATTTTCAAATTTGAAAGTTTGTTACTCGTCAAGTGATTTGTTCTGCCTTTCGCGGGTAACGAATTAGTTTTCTCGACGATCATTGCGAAACAAAAACTATTTTTCTAAACAGATTTCTTGGCTACTCTACTCTTTCGTTCTCATTTGGCAATCAAACAGAGTCTTGTTCTTGCGTTTATGTTTTATAAGCAGGATGGAAGTTATAAACTTGTGAGTTGTTTGCGAATGCAGGGTATCTCTGTGCTCCATTTTCCACGATCCAGCGTCAAATTTGAGTATGGGTAACTTCAACAACGTAATTCTCTTGCTCTTCTTCTTTTCTACGATAGTTTTTTGCATTCTTTTGTGTATGCGTGTATACTATTTCTCTGATGTCACCTTTTGTTGAAATGCAGACTGTTGAAGAAAGCACTGATCCAGGTATGCTCATGCTTTTCCTTTCCGTATATGTTGTTTTCTCACTTTGTATTTTGTTGTTTACTCTTGGCCCTGAAATAATAATGGGGATTTTGGACTTGCTGGATATGAATGTTTTTTCAATGGAACCTCAGAGCTGATACTGTTTAGGTTTCTTTATTTCTTGTTCATTTATTTTGTACTTCAATTGTGCGAAAATTTCGTTTTTGAAATGGCATACTTCAGTATGGCAATCTGTGAGAAAGTCCAAGAAAGAAAATCTAACAATAAGCTGAATATGTTCAATGATAATCCTTTTTTGGTTTGTTAGAGTTAATGATCTGCGAAAAGTGCAAGAGAAAATTGCTTCTAAAGTATACTTTTGGATTTAATTTCAGGTGCTGTGTTGCGCAATGGAAGGGAAATCCTTTTGCAGGTAAATTAGACAATGTTGATCATTCTCTTTTACAGGAACTTGGAGACTTTGTTGAGTTCATAAATGCTTTATGGTTTTGTATGTGTTGATTTATAAATTTATAATATATAAGATATACTCTATACAACTGGACTGATCTCTTTACTCGTTCAAAAGTGGTTGTCTCTGTTTTGAAATCACCAAGTTAATATAAAGTATACGGAAATAGTTGCATTAAATTCTTCACAACAAACGTTTGACTGCTGAAGCTGAGGAAGAACTTTAAAATTGTTTAATTTGTTCAACAGGGTTTTAACTGGGAGTCTCACAAATATGACTGGTGGAGAAACTTAGAAAAGAAAGTTCCTGACATCGCAAAATCTGGGTTTACATCTGTATGGTTGCCACCAGCAAGTAACTCTTTTTCACCAGAAGGTCAGACAGTAAAATTTTTCAAGCCACAGTCTAGTTTCTTATCAATTCTACACATGCTTCACCAGGATTTATATTTATGTATCTGTTTTCCTCATGTTTTATTGTAGGGTACCTTCCCCAAAACCTTTATTTACTCAATTCTTCATATGGCTCTGAGCAGCTGTTGAAAGTTTTACTCCAAAAACTCAAGCAGTACAAAGTTAGAGCGATGGCTGACATAGTAATCAATCATCGTATTGGGACTACTCAAGGTCATGGGGGAATGTATAACCGTTATGATGGAATTCCACTAGCATGGGATGAGCGTGCTGTCACATCTTGTACTGGTGGATTGGTATAATAGTCAATATATTTGCACCCCTCTGTGATGCTTTATGTTACTTGGCCCTAAATGATATTTCCTGATGTGATTGTGGATATATACTGTAATTTAAGATATCTTCTGACTTCAAATTTATGTCTCAGGGTAATAGAAGCACTGGAGACAACTTCCATGGGGTTCCAAATATTGATCACAGCCAACATTTTGTTCGGAAGGATATCATAGGATGGCTGCATTGGCTACGCAGTGTTGGCTTTCGAGATTTTCGCTTTGATTTTGCAAGGGGGTAATGACCATACTGTACTCATAGGTTACTGTTGTCTCAAAATGATCTGCTTTCTATCGTGGTGTTTATATTGCTATATAACGTTTTGCTTCAGTTACTCAGCAAAATATGTCAAAGAATACATTGAAGGAGCAAAGCCTATTTTTTCTGTTGGGGAGTATTGGGATTCTTGCAACTACAATGGATATGGATTAGACTACAACCAAGGTAACGGGCTTGATCTGTTTTTCATATTTGAGATCATTCATAAAAAAATTCTTAATTCATTTTCATCAATAAAGCTATTGATATGTTTATAGTTGACTGGTTAAATATGATTTTCGGAGGCATTTCATTATATTCACAATCTCTACTGCAGATAGCCATCGACAAAGGATCATTAATTGGATTGATGCCACTGGACAGCTTTCAACTGCATTTGACTTCACAACAAAGGGGATTCTTCAGGTATGGTCCAAAAAGTATACTACTGTTTACAAAGAGAACAGGACTGGCGTTTTCGTCTAATGTGACACCATATTCTACTGATAATGATAATGCCAATGTCTTCATAAAAAAAAAAAATCTCTTTCATCTTTATTCATATACTTGCTTCACTGTCTTCCCCCTGATTAAGACCTGCCGCTATGTAAGGTTACTTCAATTCCAGATGAAATCAGATTTTTATGTCTTTCAATTTTTTTTGATATTCACTTAATTGTAACTTTGCAGGAAGCTGTGAAGGGGCAGTTTTGGCGCCTGCGTGACCCTCAAGGGAAGCCACCTGGTGTAATGGGGTGGTGGCCCTCAAGGGCTGTCACATTTATCGATAACCATGATACAGGCTCAACTCAGGTACTAGAAGTTTCTTGATATATTTCATTTGCAACTTAAATGGTTCTGAGGGTAGCATGGGTGCACATAATTTTTGCTTATGACATGCAGCTGAAGAATACTGACACTTTTTGAGTTGGCTGGGCTGTATTGTGGTCTATTTTCACTGACATGAAATGATGTCCTTACAATTTAAACATCTAGTAAAAAAAAACATGTATATACTCCTAATATGCTTTTGCTTAAGTAGATTGGCAATTCTGAGAAATCGTAAGTATTAAAGAGTAGAAATGCCCATCTAGTCAACAATTAATTAGCCTGCGCTTAAAGTAGAAAGGGTACAGGTTTGCTCCAAGGAGTGGTAAGGGATTCATTCTGCTGAACATTTGCAGTAAGACGTATCTGTCAATCTGGAATCTACTCACCATGCTAGTTGTTTTATTCTTGCAGGCTCATTGGCCTTTCCCCTCAAATCATATTATGGAGGTATGAGATGCTGTTTCTTGCATATACTCAACAGCCCAAGATGACTAGCATCGCAATTTCCTGTGGATTTTGTTTTCTGTTATAAACGCAAGTTATAAGACTTAGGGCGGCACCCTTTTTTTTATTAACCTTTTTCAATGTTTTATAAAAGTGTTGATTTTATCATCACAATTAATGTTTTAAGTCTCATTCTTCATAAACAAAGCTGTTTGTGATTATTGATCTGGGTATTTGTTTTATTCAGTTATGGCTTCATGTTTTCCTACAGGGTTACGCATACATACTCACACATCCAGGAATACCCACTGTTTTTTATGATCACTTTTATGATTGGGGTAATTCCATCCACGAACAAATTGTCAAATTGGTATGCTTCACAGCCATTTCCATGTATTAGTTCGGTTTTCCAAGCAAATATTTTCCGTTGAATGCTTCTAAATTTTGTATGCAGATGGATGTTCGAAGGAGTCAAGATATTCACAGCCGGTCATCTGTCAGAATACTGGAGGCCCAGAACAACCTCTATTCTGCAATTATTGGAGAAAAAGTATGCATGAAGATTGGGGATGGCTCATGGTGCCCAACTGGGAGAGAATGGACCCTAGCAACCTGCGGACAAAGATATGCAGTATGGCAAAAGCAATGATTCTTGTAGACCTCCTTTCTATTCATTTTTACTCCCCTTTTACCGGGGAATGGGTGCACAACCACTGGCATGATGGCTAGTATTTATATCGCATAAATAAAGCATCCCGTCTCCAAATTTGCATTGGAAACCATTGGTGATGCTTTGTATGTCTTGAGATTAACTGCATTTACTATCAATAATATTAATAGATAGCGTCTTTGGTCTAACATTTTGTCATCAATGCTATTTAAAACTTGAAAACCATTTTTTCTTTGTACCCTTCTATTCTTCCTTTGGGTCCTTTTATCAGCTGAAAGAACCTAATTATAAGAGTAATTGCCAGACTAGCGGCAGGAAGGAGCTTGATTCTACAAAATTCAACCGGTTGAAAGCAACAGACATTGATTATCAACAAGCAAGGAGAACAGAAAACGCAGACAAAATGGAAAATGCTAGTGAGTAATGATTATGCAGCAAAATCTCTATCAAGTTGATTGGGAACTGCTTTTTATCTTTTTGAATGGGGGCTGACTGCAAGTTAACCTGAAACACGTAAAGGAGCTGCAGACAAGTTTTCAACGTCATTACAGTAACAAAGAATTGGTAACAGAACGAGACATGCAAGTAATCATAAATTCTTGTAAAAGAGAGGTTAGGTCCCATGGAATGTCACACAGTGAGATTGTATTATGTCTGACAAATTTGATGCACCAAGTTTGACATATCAAAGTTAAGAAGAAGCTGAAAGGATTAGATAAGCTAAGTTCGATGCTTTATACTCATAATCTGTATTCAAGTTTTTGATTTTCCATCAAGTGGATTAAGACTCAACATGGCATAGATGATGGGGAAAATCCAGGCTTTGGGCTGTGATGTGTGCATCCTTGTGGATGGGCTCCAAGCCTTCAACAACAAGTAGCGAAGCCTAGATTAAAAATAATGGAGAAATCTTGTATGACAAGTATCTGCAGAGTTTGACAGATTGTTTCGAGTCTTTTGACCAACCTACCAGGGAAGGAACTGGCAGCTTAGTTATGTAAGCAGTGTGAGTGCGAGATAGGGGGGAGAGAGAGAGAGAGTGTCACATGGTAGTAGAGCTGGAAAGAGACTCACTTCTATCACAATCATAACCATCGTCATCGGCATCATCATTTCATGTTTTGAAACTAAATAAAAACTCCTTCCCCACCACGTCTCTTCCCTCTCGAGCACGACCAAACAACATGACATATTTTATGGGGTTGCCTAACGCCCAGAACAACAAATCGCTGCCCTCCCTTTCACTCTCTCTCACCTGACATGCACTGCGTCAAAATCTGTCATTCATTGAAAAATTAGAAAAAAAGAAAAAAGAGAGAGAGAGAGAAACCCTGTTTTCGATTTTCAATCACCCCTTTCTTCTGCCTATTCCAACCTCAATCATCACCTTCTTTAGCTTTATCCAACGTTTCCTTTCAAAACTCACCCACCCCTTTTCTGGATAAACCTTCTACACTTCATACTGTGTCAGAAAGCAGCATGTCACCGTGAGATTATCATATGTAGGAATTCATCAGGATTCACTGATTCTGGACTAACGTTGCCTATACATGTATGTACTGTAAAGATTATCGTGACTTACCATTATAAAGCAAAATAAAAAAAGTACAGCAACAGCAGGCCAATGATTTTAAGTTCCTAACAATCAGTCAATTACCCAAAAACTTACAAAAGAAAGTCCCAACATGAAAATGTTAATCTTTTCTCCTCGGTAGTATTTCATGTATAAGTCCCTGGTAGGAATCAGCATGAACTCCTGAAGGAAAACTAATTAGTATAGCAGAAAGTAAAAATAAAAACTTAATGGGTGATGGTGCACGAGAACGTATCATAATTGCATGAGAATTGAGAGGTCGTCCGCATGCATCAAAAGTGAAAGGAGGAGCTTAGCTTTGCTAGAGCCATAATCATGGATGCATGGCTACAACTCGTACGCTCATGGAGTTGTTAGCAATTAAATATCCTTATCTGATCCTTTGTGGGTTGACATTCCCGCTGGCTTTTTCAACATTTAGGATTACTACAACTTGCAACAAATTACTAGAGGCAGTTTTATTAGTTAATTTCTATCTTTCTTTTACCATGGGACAGTTTTATTAGTTCAAATTAGAACGGTTTTGCCATTCGTTTTCCCAACATATTACTCATTATCATGACTTTGAGGTCAAATATCTTCCTCAAAGATAAAAGATGCTTTTATTTTTGATTTAATACGTGAATAAACCATAAAAATCAAGATTTTGTTTACAAAAGGGTAATGCATGGTTTCGCAGGCAAAATTTTTCAAAAGGAAAAAGAGGAAAGACCAAAGTCCAAAGAAATATTGGCAGTGATTCTGATAGCCTGAGCAGCACCACCAGGTACGGTTGGAATGCCATTTTTTTTTTTGGCAGTATAAAGTAGACAGAATGAAATTATATTCACAGAAACTTTTTAAAGCATTACGTGAGACTGTGAGAGCGTATCCACTCGAAGCCCAACAATGGCTTCACAATCATGAAAAAGGGTGGATTTCCATGCATCGAGCTGTGGGATAAAACCAAAGTCTACCCTTTCCCCCCCACCCTGTAGCCGATGCTCTTGCTGCCCTGCCTCCTCATTTCTTTAATTATAAAAAATTTAAACAGCTAGTCAACCAAATCACCATTTCAACCAGTAGGTCCTCTTCGTTGAAACCTAAGCCTATAGACAAAAGTTTATGCGACTCAATTTGATCTTCAGACAGCAGCCTGATATGGAAATTCTAAGAAATAATTAGATGCTTTGATGGCCCCCTTTTCTTTGTATTGCTCTTAAGTACCTTTGGGCACCCACTAATTTGCAGAACAGTAACCATTGTCCCCACAATCGCACCACAGCATAAATTAAAGCTTTTCCGAAAAGGAAAACAAAAGTGTATAGGAAGATAAAAGTTGACACTTGAAATTGCACAGAGCGCAGGGAACAAAGGGCATGAACTTTTTTTTTTTTAGCACAGCTTGGATTCAGGTCTTAAACTAAAGGGATGGAAAGTTATTTTTCTGCTGCCAACGTCAAAATTTTGTGATGTGATAACCAGTTTTCTCATTGCCTTTTGCATATGGTTTTGTACATTGGTGTTTGAGTGACAGGTTCTATGCATCATCCTACCTTATGGGAAATTAAAGAACCTATAACTTAGCCATGATATGAGTACTAAGTTGAATTTGTTTATTAAAAGAGGAAATGGGCAAGAATTCCAATCTTTTCCCTTAAAACGTCAAGTATTTCTTTACAACTTTTTGATGGGACCCGGTTCCGATTTCATCCGCATACATGCCATGCTGTTCATTGCTGCTTATCCGATTAGAATCTGGCGGATTTATCATATAATATATCACACCAGTTTGAGAGTAGTTCCCTTGTATACTTTAGATCAACCAAGCACGACAATGCACTTCGTCAAGCCAATCCACCCTTGTTACTCATCCGCTGCACATTTTCCTGAAGCACAGCCTCCGGGCACTCTAGTCCACTAGTGCGATCCACGGCACCAAGCCATATGCTACCCGAGTTGTCATTCACACACTTGGTTACGCCAATCCTTTGATGGATTCAGCCTCGTCCACTACTCCCCCGCATCTAGTAATCATGGTGGCACCAAAGCCATGATCTCAGCATGCTTTGAAATGAAATCGACATGCATAACATTCAATTGAGAATGCATTGGTAACACAATCATTTAATGTCATTAATTTTTGCCTTAGTGAGAATTACACTACAGTTTAGTTTGGTCACCGTTTTGCCATACGACAAAGTTGGGTATGGTTCCATTTAATTACAGCTACCGACAAAGTTGGGTATACTGTGGTAATTAAATATTTGTTGACAGAAGTCAATGGCATTGCATCTGCCATTGAACCTCACACCAAACTGATCTGTTGATGTGAGCTTTACCCACCATCTACCTCCAAGTTATTACATTTTGTGTTGAGTTGGCAAAGTTAAAGAACAAATATTCATAGAACTCTAATCAGGTAAGTAAGGTTTGATGTATACAAATAACAGTTCAGTGTTACTTACTTACACAGTTGTTAAATTGCTACTAGAAATGGTAGGAGCAGTACTAGATTTTAGCAAAAGAATAATCTTAAATTTTTCATTGTCCAATGATTCAATCATGGCTCTGACAGTAGCTCAGTATGACAACTGGGTATGTACCTCGAGAGGCTACTGGGACGTTGAGGGAACAAAGTCAATATCAGTCTGCAATCTTCTCCGAGGGGATCTGGCCTGATATGTGATTTTCTTTTGTATTTTGAAATTTTAATTGTAATAAAATTAATTGGATATGGTTGGGGGTGGATATAAAGCAATAAATGGTGGCTCTGTGTGTGTGTGTGCTGGTGTCATAATACGCTTATGTACATGTAATAAGTATGTGTGGGAGTTTGTTCTCTGCTTTAAATATTAATGCTGGGAACAGCCGGAGCCGGTGAGTTTCCTTTGTTTAATGCTACTAGTAAACATAAAAGTTATACTAATCAGAGAAAAGGCAAACACAAACTTGCACATGGAGAAAGAAAGAAAAATCCCATGGTCACAACACAAGGTTTAAGGAGCGGAGGTTGTGGGAGTGATGAGTGCGACGTATCAGTCGACAAAAGGGAAGATTTTTAGAGATATTATTTCTTTATTTGCCTAGGCCAAGTGGCATATGTGTTTTTCTGGGTTTTCTTTCTATCCTTTTTGTTTATTTCTAAGATGGAATGGCTGTGTAGTTCAATCAATTGGAAAGCAGCTGCAGACGAGAAAAAGCAAGTCATGTTATAATATGGTAGAAGATTGACCTATCCATGGTTTACCTTTTAATCTCATTTTTTAAACATGTTTGACAGCCTGAGAGTCAAAAAGGAATTTGGGTTTCAACTTTGAAGCTTTTTCTACAGGGAGCGGGGAGAGTACCTAGGATTCCACACTTAGTGCTGTAATTGTAGGACCATTGATTTGGAAAACTTGGGAGTTGGCTCCTTTCCATCACACTCCTTTGCTTTGCTGGATATATAATTTGCCTCTCATCAATGTTGTGAAAACATTGCAGTCGTCAGATATTTTGTTTTACAAACCAAATAAGACAGGAACAAGCAGAATGGTATAATGAACACCAAGGGTCCATTCCAGGAAATTTGGTGAATGATGGTGCACTGGTGTTGAGTTATTGGATTAGCTATAACGATACCATCCAATCAAATATGCTTCAAGAGGAAACAAAGTCCATAAATACTTAATGAAGAAGAGACTTGAGAGTTTCGGGTGATGATCAGTAGCTAGGCTTAAGCTAGCTAAAGAATTGAGTTACTGCTACTATTCAATTTCCGTCCTCCTTTAATTAAAACAAAAGCACTTATTGCTCATCTCATGGTTTTCTAGGTGTCATTTTTCTCATAAATGAAAAGCAGATCGAGAGGGGCAATTCACTTAGGACTCAATTTCCAATTGATGGTGGAAGATTTGCCAATACATTTAGAGCGTGCTATCTTTGTTAATCAGTAGTTTCTAAGATTTACTCAGTGTCACTTTCATTTTTTTCTCATACCATGGCTGTTAGAATCTGTCTTGACTCTTGAATATGGTTTCTCAGCAGCCATAAATTGTCACAGTTTGCAATCGTTCTTTCATAGATCACATTTTTTTTCTTTTTACTGAAAGAATGCCCGAAATTAGAATTGTTCTTTCATAGTTATGTTCGGGTCGACATGCCGTATTTCTTCAAATTTGTCCGTGGCTTATCCACATATCGGCAATAGGGTGAATACAACTATATATGGAGGTTTTAGTTGCTGTAACTTTTGACGTGTGCTTAAAACCGTTCTCTCTCCGTGCCTTCAGTTAGTTCAGTTCAATCTCCCATGGGTAAAAAAACTTGCCTGCTCAGCCCCTCCAGGGTCTAAATGGGTGCTGACAGATGGCCAGACCCCTATCCGCCTTCTAAAAGATGAAACGGTTGGGATCATAAAGTTGTAGCAAAGCCCATGTTTTCCCACAAACAAAGCTGCCATATTTGCTATAGTTTTGTCATTATTTGGTCAGATAATGAGTCTAAGACCAATAAGCCCCTTACTTAAGCCAAACCCTTTTTTCTTTCAGTTTCAGAGAGAGGGAGAGAGAGAGTTGGTGTAGTATCGTGGTGAGTTTCATCAGAAACGAGGGGTGGAGAAGGGTGGGGGCTAGTGGAGGGTGAGATGAGGGAACGCAAGAAAAGACTGAAGGGAGAGGTGGGTTTTTTCACCAGAATCGAGGGAAGAGAAGCATAACCATGATGATGAACCTTTGATCCTTCTAAATATGCCCTCCCTATAGAGGAATGAACCATCCAATCTGATTATATTTATCAGTCTTTTGGAGTCTGAAACCGTCTCTTCTTCTCTCTCTTTTATTTAATTACACCAGGCCTCCCCCTCCCCTCTCTCCCTTTATTTACTGTTCTTCCTTCATTGCATCTTTAATAGGAGAACCCATCTGCCTGTACTCCAATCTTCTGCTTCTCTATCGTCATTAAACACACTCTCTCTCTCCCTCCGCGTGTGCGTGTTTTGCGTGTCTATCCACAAGGACCGTTTTTGTGCTTTCATGGGGGTTTAGCAAAGGGCTTCTTACAGAGTTTATTGGCATTCTGTCCACCTCCCATCACAGAAATTCCCTTTCTTTTCCCCTCTCTTTCATGGAGGTGGGCATACTGCCAACTGGGCTCTGTTGGCTTCTCTTTGTAAAACCCTTGTGATGCATTTCTTCCAGCTATTCTGTTCCTTTGATAAGGATCCAGGTAAATAGCATGCATATTCTTATGATTATCTTCATTCAAACATTTCTTCATTTTCTTTCTTTCTATGCTATTTTTCCTGTGATGAAAGAATGATCATGTTGTGGCAGCTTCTGATCCCTCTGGTTATCTACTAGCTAGCCTAGATAACCTGAACTTTACTATGTTATCTTGCAAAAGGATTTAAAAAATTAAGGAGAAGAAAAATTTTCTATCGGTTTGGTACTTTCGTCATTCTTCTGCTGCTTGCAGGGTTTGATTGTCAGCAGTTTTGTACTGAGGTCTGAGGGGTTGAGCAACGTGATACACTTATCTGGTCATATCCTAGATCTCCTTTGAGGCTTTGACTGCTAATTGAGAACCTAGCTTTTTATCTTATTTTCTCCACTTATTTTTCTCCTTTCTAGTCATCAAAACAGTAGTTGAACTAGAATGCTTTCTGCACTTTCTTTCTTTTGCAGTGCTACCTTCTGTTTCATCTAGGGTTTTATCAGCCTCTTTGTTCTTGTATGCATCTGGGTCAGCACAGATCCTTGATTGAAACCATTTGTTAAGATAGGAGGATCTGTGAACCCCCTTTCAAAACAAGAGGGAGGAAATTGCACAATCCTAAAAGAACAAAAACCCAATGACAGAAACAAGAAGATTTTGTCAGAGTTCATGAGACTCAAATGATGACTCCATTGACAGGTTTTGAATTAAAACTTTTTTTTTTGTTTCTTGAACCAACTTTGTCTGATACTGTATTGTATGTAATCATGTTGATTATCTTATTACAATCAAAGCAAAAGATTTTTATGTTCATGGCCTCACGCATGATTGCCACCAATTTCACAATGTCAGTCATTTATTTACTACACTTAACCATTTAATCTGTAGGGCAGCCCTTGTACTTAATGAAACGTTTCTACACTCTCCCAAACCCCATTATACGTAGCCTCATGATTGAAAGACTGACAATACTATTATTTAAATTGTTATAAAGCAAAACCAAAAAAAAAATAACATCCCTTAGGCCTTTCCCTCCACTGGGTGTAGGTAAAACATCTAATCATGCAATTCAACTGGACTGCCTTCACTTTTCATTTGTTTTCCTCATTCTCTCCTTCCATGTCTGAACTCTGATGAAATTGTTGAGCTTCCTTTATTTGTGATAGTTTCATAAGGTCTATTCTCTTTAACTGGTTTCCATGAGCATTCGGGGATCAGTCTGAACAGGGAGAATATTGGTCAAGGGGAGCCGTGCTGCGGGGCTTCACCATGGTGGCTCGTGCCCTGGCATATCATTGTTGATTTTGGAGGTTAATGGGGTGGAGCCGGTGACCATCGGACCTACTACATGCTGCTCATGGTTGCTTTAGTCAATGTTGTAAGAATTTTGGTCAATGGTACGACTCAAATCAAAGATGGTTAATGATACTCATAATCAATGGGGACCATTGCTGGTGTTTTTCGGTTTTTTATTTTTTTTGTCCCCCGTAGCTTTTTCTCTTGTTTTAGGTTTGGGACTGATTCCCTGCCAAAAAAAAAAAAAGAGTTGGCTTAGAGAGGTATTTTCTTCCCCAGCATAGTCTTCTTTTCCTTCATTTGGTTCTTTTATGGGCCGTGAACCAAGTGGCAATGATATCTTCACTCTCTTATGGAGTTAATATCATATGTCTCTTTCTCTCAAAAAAAGAATAATAACAATAAATATAAAAAGAAGTGTTATGTTTAAAAGAATACAGATATATCTACAGAAATTACTACTAGTTTATGTTCATATTTATATAACTGTTTTTCTAAAAACATAAGATAAGATTTAAAAGATACCAATTTGCCCTCCCTTATTTTTTGACACATGAATTATGAATATTTTTAATATTGCTTTGTGTTGGAGAAATGCATATGGGGCATGAAATAAACTGTATGATTTATAAGATCACATACCCAAAAACACAGCAGAAAACAAAGTGTCTTGTCTGGGCCACGCAGGTTCAATGGTGGAGACGCTGCTGTGCGGGCCATTTGAGTGTGGGCTGTTCAGCGGCTTGTATAGCCCACAGCCTCTTGTCTCTAAGACTGGGCCTTAGTCGATCCGTTCTATTAAGAGACATCCAACGGTTTTTCTTTCGTCTTTTTCCAATTTTGGAACTCAAATTGAGATGGCGAGAAATTTCCACGTTGTTCAAAAATAATGTTTAGGCATAAGTTGATAGCAAAGATAATAGTTTTCTACTCTTTTTTAACTTTTTTTGAGAGTATATTTGGAAAAAGAGTGACGGAGAGGGGAGTCAGGGCATGGACTTTATCTCAACCTGGAAGCCAAGTTTTGGTTGTTTGTGATACTGCTTTACGCTACCAACAGAAAAGAAATACTAATAGTTGCTGAAACAGAGGTAACTCTTTAAAGAAATCCAGCTAACCAAATGAAAAATCTCTACTTTGTGTGTCTAATCATAAGGAATTTACACAAGATTCAATCTGATTGTGTCCGTTGCCCGCCAGAACCACAAATCAGCTTTCAGCTGTATGCGATGGAATCAGCTATCTCAATCTTAATCCAGAAGTACTACCAGAGTCTTGTGAGGTTTTCAGGTTGGTGATGCAGGAGGACATTCCTTCCGCTTGTCAAAACGCTAGCCTTTCTAGTGAGCCATCCAGAGGGTATCTAAGATTGCCATTATGTAAAGGGCGGTAAATCCTCCTATCAGGGCTTTCACCTATGTCATCTGAAGTGTAGGATGCTCTCATCGCGCATGGAGTCCCAGAAGGAGCATGTTCAAATAAGAAAGGACTGGGTTATACCCGCCTTTGTGTCGGAAGAGCACCAACAAATCGCCCCTGGTCATACAGAGACATTGACTCTGCTGCTGCACGTTGTTTTGTGGCATCGTCCACATATAGCAGATCATCAATCCTTGCCGTTATGTTGAAAGCTAGGCTTTCAATGACTCTAGAGTAGCTCTCAAGAATTGATTGTCCTACATCCTACAACAAAGAAGAAATTCATTCTATCCTCTTTACCTTTAGCATATTACAGCACTTCAGCAAAAGAAAGAAAAAAAAAGAATAAAGAAGAAAAAAAAAATGAGAATACAAGTTCAATTGATATTCAAACAGATAGCTGTTTTTCCTACTTCTGGATAAATATTAAATCATGTGACATGTTGGAGAACAGAGACACACGTTATTGATGGAAACAAGTGCACCAGAATTATAGTAAAGGTTTTCGATACTAATTCATGCTAAGAGGAAGTACCTTGTTATAGTAAAGTTTTCGATACTAATTCAAGCTAAGAGGAAGTACCTTGTTATATTGTATCTTGCTCATGTCCAAAGAAGTCTGTGGAAGGCCTGGAAACCGTAGCCTTAAGTTCTGTAAGGAGGTCTCTGCCCGCTGAGTTAGAACCTTACTCTTTTCTATGTCAACAACAAAGCCCTTGACCTTTCCACCCCATGATGCCTTTCCAACCTTTGCACGAAGTGAACGCCTTTTTAAGTATTTCTGTTTCCAAATGTGTACAGAAGCCTCAATCCTATTGGCTATTTCCAGAGTAGTGTACTCTGACGACAGGTCTAAGTAATCAAGAAGACACTCAGGGGAGAACCGGTCAGCAGTTAAGTAACGATACATGACCTCCCCCAAACAATCTTTCCCACACTGGAAGCAAGCAAAAAACAATTCAAAAGAATTATTAGGGACACTAATACTAAATGGGAAGAACAATGGAAACAAAGAGATGCATGAGCAATAATATGCTTCCTGAAAATAATCAGTCAAACTGCATAGTGAATCAATAATTGTGAGAAATACAGAAGCTCAGATCCAAATGACACTTTCTATTCACTGAACCAAAGGACCATTCTTTCAGCAAAAACATAAATGCATGAAAATTAGACACAATTGGTCTCATGGATTCCCCATTTGATAACCATTTTCATCTCACTACAACTTATCTCATGCCACATGGAACAATTCTGTATACTATACAGCGCAGTCTCCATACCTTGGGCAGGCTGTCCAGGTAAGCACTTGGGATTTCCATCTCAGCCAACGCGCTGCTGTTTATTGCCATAGCAGCCTTAAGGATCTGGTTTGTACATTCCCTACACTGCTGCAATCTCTTCCTTGTATCTTCAGATAAACCAGTAGGGGGAACCTTAGGAAATGGGAGCCAACACTTCTCTTCCTGTCTAACAGAAGGCCTCCCAGATGACAAAGATGAAGGAAATGCTTCAATTTCATCCGTATCAGCAATGACTATCCCACGATCAGCATAATGAAACTCAGAATCATGAAAGCCATCAAGAATGCTAAGCAGCATTGCATCAAGTTTCTTGAGCGCTGGAAGGTTTACGTATAGATCTGAGCGTGGCCGGGCCACCATAACTTCAAAGGTTCCCCCAGCAGGAAACTCCTGCAATGATGGTTTAAGCTCCACTATGTAATCACTTACACACAGAAGCCAGTTCATCTCTCTACGCCACATCAACTTCCTTTGCGGTGATAGTGGCTCTAACTTCCATAGTTCCCCGAACACAGAGGCTGCAAAAACTTACCAAATTGATTCGGATTTCTACCTCTTATTTGTGATGAATCAAACAAACTAAAACTAAAATGAGATGCAGATGCAAGAACTAACCAGAAAGATTTGTAATGGCATTTGAGATGGCAAGGGCAGTACAAACTCCTTTCCTTCCACCTGACATATCTTCTCCAAGCAAAAGCTTAGCAAACCTTTCCTTAATTTTTTCTACTTCTGCAATAACATCAAATCCAAAGAAATTAAAACATAGATGAATAACACAGTCAACTAAGTCTCTGGAGAAGATCGTTTCAGTTTATTTAGCCTTTGCACGGTTCAAAACTCCCCTTGTACCAGAAAAGGAAAGAAACAAGAAAACGTGCAAAAGAGTAGAATTCTAGCCTTACATTTTCCCCTATTTTGCGCCGCTGGTTTGGTTTTAAGTTAAAACGAGATAATCATTGGAAAAGTATGCAACCAAGCAGAGCTTTAAGATCAGAGTAAGTAAAAGATCTAGAAAACGTCAGTAACTAAGTACGGTTAGCAAATGCAGCAAAATATTTAACTCAAAGTCTTCAGTCTTCACCGTTTTAAACTAAAATTTCCTCCAAACTTTTCAACGCAGCAACGAATTCGAACCTCAATTTAGTCCTTACTAAAAAGATCAGAAGCAAAAGTTGTAGTGAACTCACCGGACGTGTCGGCCTCGGGTACCTCCGCCTTCTTCGCAGGAATGACCACGTGTCTACCACCGACAACCGGTAACATCACGGGAACGCGCGCAGTAAAACTAGAACCATCAACGAACTCCGGTCCTGCGAGCGACGAAGTGGTCAAAGAAGTCGAACCGCCTTCTTGGTCAAAATGACGACACGAAGAAAACCCGCTCGAGCTCTCCGATTCGCTGACGTCGGCGCTCAAACTGTAACTCTCGAACTGCTCGCTTATTTGATCGAAACCTTCCTCAGACGAAACGCTCGCCATTCTTCAAGATCAAATGCTCAGCAAACTTCCAACGTTTTTATCAAATTCTTGCCAGCATTACAGGACCGTACGGTTTTCGTTCGGTTGACTAAATGTTTTCCGTACGGAAGAGGAAAATAGAACTAAAAATGAGAAAGCAAAACTAAAGCTTCAAAGGGAACAATGATCTGCCTCTCTTATTTCGCTTTCACTGTTTCAAACTTAGTTTGTGGCGTGTGAAAACCAGTCCCCTTCATGGAAGACTCTGGTGGGCTCCCTTTTTAATTGGGAGGTGATCTGAACGCCCTACGTTGGTTCATGGAGCGTGACCAGCACGCTCCGGTTTCTGCCGAAAGATTCCAATGAAGGATTTGGAGATGTTTACTCCACGCGCTGAGATATTACGAGTTGCGCGGTTTAATTACGAGATCGGCTTAGGCTGGGGTGGTAAATGTGGTGGTTTTATCATTATGGATCCCACCATTTTTGTTCCTCGTCTTGAATGCAAGGCATTTGTTCTTTTCCTTTCGTAAGCTTATAATTCATCCTTGCTGGATTTAATTTGATATTAACCCACTTTGTTTGAGATTTAATTGTCATTCTTATATTAATATATTTTATATTAAATTTTGAAATTTCTATAATATAAATATTTAATATTTTTAATATTAAAAACTAAAAAAAATATGAAAAATAATTTTGTAAGGCAAATAAAATAAAAATATTATATTTTTAAAAATAGAATGAAAATGAAATGAAAAGATGATTACTTAATAAAGTCTCCATTAATTAGGGAATTGTCACATCTACTCCAATCATGTTTAGCTGGGACTAAACATAATTGAAAAGAACAGATGGCACCTAGCATTAACAACATTTATAAATGGAACTAACACTTTATAGCACTAACATCTCCTATTTCCCATCCATCAATCCCTTGCAAACCATGGAATGCGCCTATTTTGCTTCACCAATGGCAAGAGTATGTAATCATCACGAGTTTATCTTATCTCTTTTACATATAGACGAGAGGGATCACATTTTAATCTATGTTTACCTTAATTCTAATCTATCTTATTAAATCTGATGTGAGTGAATATTTGAATTTAATACCTTTTATTACAGGCTTATGTTTATAATATAAAAAAAATATACTAAAAAATAAATCTTTATTTATGAATTTAAAATTTATTATATTTTATTAACAGAAAACACGTAATATAATTATTAACTTACAATAAAATAAATAAATAACTTCATTCTCGTGATCATTCATTATTCAAATGTAAATTGAATTTGATAAAAGCATGTCCCTTATTTTATATTTAAAAAATTTAAATAATTATATATATATATATGAAAACAATGAAAAATGAATTGTCTTGTTTACTACTAAACGAAAACTAATATCTAATTCATTTATTGAAAACATGCCACACTCTTATTTGTAAAAACCTTAAAAAGTTTTTTTTTGGTTATAAATAAAAAATAAAATTTTGATAGCAAATTCTAATGTTTAGCTTATTGCAAAACCTTCATTTGTTGTCAATTAAACCCGTTCTAATTCCTTCTCCAATTTTAATTTTTTGGCCAATCTTTCTTCACAGGTAAACGAATGTACTAGTTATATTCTAACTTTATGTGCTAAAAGGGGAAAAACGTATCCTTTTTGTTGTTCTTTCCACCAAAATGAACATTTTAAAAGATTTTGTTAGCGAAAATTTTTAAAAGCACTAATTAAAATTATCATAATAAATAAAATTTATATTTGATGCATTGTATATTTTCATTTAATCATACCCGGTCATTTCATAAAGATATATTTTTTTAATTTTTAAATTTATTTATTAAAACATTGATTACATCAAATATAAATTTCATTAACAAATACATATACTTTCATTTAAATTAAAAATGACATTTAAACAAAAATAATATTTTAACTGATCTTGAAAAGAAAAGAAAATCATATCCAAACCATAAAAAAAGACAAAACCAAACTCTTTTGAACTGAAGGCTGAGACAAGTTACTCAACCCCAGAATCTTGTCACGTTTTAACAGAAAAATAATTCGTCCAAAGCATGTGGTTGCTAATCATCAGGAAGCCTGGGCAAACTGTCTAGAAGTCAGATAACATTTTAAATTATAAAATAATTTTTGGTCAATTTTTAATTTCTATGAATTCATAATCATATGAACGAGCTTCAGATGTTAGTTTCGTTTTATGTAAGAGTGTGTAAATGCAAACCCAATCGAATTAAAGTAAGTTCATTTTCTTTGATTTGATTAGTTTAGTTTTTTGAGTAATTCAGTTATTAAAATTAATTAAATTAAGAATTTTTTTAATTGAATTAATTAAACTTAAATAAAAATATAATAAAGTTTTCGTATAAAAAATAAATGATAAACTATTTATTATTTATATTTTTAATTATTTATTATTTATATAAGATCTTTTTTATTTATTTTAGTTGTTTATCATAATTTTTAATAGTTTTGTAATATCAATTTGTAAAAAAGTACAACACAAATAAAAAAAATTTATCAAGTTCGATTTTTAAAAACTAAATCGAATTAACTGAATTAAATCGATTTTGATTAATTCAATTATTCATGAAATTATATTTGATTTTAGTTATTTTTAAACATGAAGTCGGTTGATAGATATTCAAAATTAACCTAAACCTAATCTTTTGTTCTACCCTAGTCTTGCATATATATATATATATATATATAAATTATAAAGTTTTGAAAACATTTGTCGTGAAAATGGAAAGACAGACAAATCCAAATGTTAGTTGGCAGTTATTAGTATAACTTAAAAGGACAGGATTCCCAGAAAAAAATAAAAAAAAAAGGAACTTTCTCTGATGAATAAATCAGAGCTCAAAATTCCAAAAATATGGCAACATGTTAGAGCCAGAATGGCGACACCTCAAGGACGTAATATCCCCAAAACACCCACTATGAAGAACATTGTCCCTAATGAAACGGCTTAAGATGACTTCATCTATTACACACTCCGGTTTAAGCGCCCGCCCTATATAAATTTGTCTGTAGGCCAAGGCAACCTAGGATAATAAATTCTTCTGAGTTATCGTTTGAAGTTTTCACCGTCAGTTTCTGCCTGGTTCAAGCTCTGTATCCATGGGTTCTCTCTGCGTCCCAGAGGAGCCCTTTGGCCCTTTGCAGTATCCCAATGCTCGCAGGGACGAGTCTGTGGTTGATGATTATCATGGCGTCAAGGTGGCTGATCCCTATAGATGGTAATCGAAATTCACATTGCCTCAAATCTCTTTTGTTTGATAGGTAAGAAATGTTTTTTCTCTGGTTTTGATTTTAAGTGTAATTTTCTTTTTCTTTGTGATAATTACGTCTAGGCTTGAAGATCCTGACGCTGAAGAAACAAAGGAGTTTGTGCAGAAACAGGTTGCTCTGACAGAATCAGTGCTTGTAGAGTGCGAAACTAGGGGTAAACTTCGCAAGAAAATCACAGAGCTCTTTGATCATCCACGCTACACCGTGCCGTTTAAGCGAGGGAATAAATATTTTTACTTCCACAACACCGGGCTCCAAGCACAAAACGTCCTTTACATGCAGGTCTGTCAGAAGTACCACTTTTTTAATGCTCAGTAGCAAATTCATGCAAAAACTTTTTTTTTTGTTGTTGATTTTTTATCCCCGCAACTGGTTTCAGGATGGTTTGGATGGAAAACCAGAGGTCTTGCTTGACCCTAACACCCTTAGTGAGGATGGAACGGTGTCGTTGAAGGCCTTGTCCGTCAGTGAGGATGCCAAGTACTTGGCTTACGGGCTTAGCTCGAGTGGAAGTGATTGGGTGACGATTAACGTAATGCGAGTTGAGGATAAAACAGGGGAACCTGATACTTTAGCATGGGTGAGTTGTTGTGGTTTGATGCATGAACTATGGGAAGAGTCTTTTGATCAGTATCGGCTCACAGAAGTATTCTTCTGCTTTTGTTACAGATTAAGTTTTCGGATATCAGCTGGACACATGATAGCAAAGGGTTTTTCTATAGCCGCTATCCAGTGCCCAAGTAAGTAGTACTCAATTACTGAAAATTTGTGTGTTCAGCTTTAAGGGAATTATCTCTCTATCCTCTGGTTTTGTCAGTTGTAGACTAATTCATGATCTTGTCATGGTTTCTCATATATTGAAAGAATTTCATCTTCATAGATATTCAAGAAACTATGTCTTTTTCCATTCATGATCAACTTTTCTTTTTGGAAAAAAAAAAGTTTTCACGTGCTGTAGCACAAGTATCTTTATTAAACTACGTACTAATTCTATTTTTTATGATTCAGAGATGGAGAAAACCATGATGCTGGTATAGAAACTAGTGTTAACGTTCATCACGAGTTGTGCTATCATTTTCTTGGTACAAATCAATCTGAAGACATTCTATGCTGGAGAGATCCTGAAAATCCTAAGCACATGTTTACTGGAAGTGTGACGGATGATGGGAAGGTAATTTGATCTTTAAGCATGCATCTATGTAGGTCCAATTTGATTTCATCTCAATGTCTGAGGTGAAATTTTCTACTATTGAATGCTATCCTGCAGTATCTTCTCTTGTTCATTGACGAAGGTTGTGGCCCTGTCAATAAACTGTACTACTGCAACATGTCTGCACTTCCTGAAGGTCTGGAAGGTTTCAGGGTACGAAATGGCCCGCTCCCGTTTGTTAAGTTGATAGATCAATTCGACGCACAGTATCTTGCCGTTGCCAATGATGATTCCTTGTTTACTTTCTTGACAAACAAAGATGCTCCGAAATATAAAATAGTCCGAGTTGATCTCAAGGAACCGAGTTGGTGGATTGATGTTGTTCCAGAGGATGAAAAAGATGTTCTGGAATCAGCATGCGCAGTAAACGGCAATCAGATGATTGTGAGTTATATGAGCGACGTGAAGTATGTGCTCCATGTAAGGAATTTGAAAACAGGTTCCATGCTGCATAAGTTGCCCATTGACATCGGAACTGTTTATGGGATTTCTGCTCGTCGTGAAGACAGCACGGTTTTAATCGGTTTTACTAGCTTTCTCACTCCTGGTATTATATACCAATGCAACTTAGGGATTGAGTCTCCAGAAATGAAGATATTTCGTGAAATTAGTGTGCCTGGATTCGATCGCTCAGAGTTCAAAATCAATCAGGTGATTACTGGCTTGTAGCTGCTCTGTTTTAGTTTGGTGACCATCTTGCTAACTTGGTTGTTCTGCATGGGTATGTTATCTTCTTGTTATTTTTATTCA
>NW_018397260.1:7904563-7906679 GCF_002168275.2 Theobroma umbraticum | reverse complement strand
TCAGTAAAAAAGAAAAAAATGGTGATCTATGAAAGAACGATTGCAAACGTTGACAATTTATGGCTGCTGAGAACCATATTCAAGAGTCAAGACAGATTTCTAACAGCCATGGTATGAGAAAAAAATGAAAGTGACACTGAGTAAATCTTAGAAACTACTGATTAACAAAGATAGCCAGCTCTAAATGTATTGGCAAATCTTCCACCATCAATTGGAAATTGAGTCCTAAGTGAATTGCGCCCTCTCGATCTGCTTTTCATTTATGAGAAAATGACACCTAGAAAACCAATGAGTGAGCAATAAGTGCTTTTGTTTTAATTAAAGGAGGACGGAAATTGAATAGTAGCAGTAACTTTCAATTCTTTAGCTAGCTTAAGCCTAGCTACTGATCATCACCCGAAACTCTCAAGTCTCTTTCTTCATTAAGTATTTATGGACTTTGTTTCCTCTTGAAGCATATTTGATTGGATGGTAATCGTTATAGCTAATCCAATAACTCAACCACCAGTGCACCATCATTCACCAAATTTCCTGGAATGGACCCTTGGTGTTCATATACCATTCTGCTTGTTCCTGTCTTATTTTGGTTTGTAAAACAAAATATCTGACGACTTGCAATGTTTTCACAACATTGATGAGAGGCAAATTATATATCCAGCAAAGCAAAGGGAGTGTGATGGAAAGGAGCCAACTCCCAAGTTTTCCAAATCAATGGTCCTACAATTACAGCACTAAGTGTGGAATCCTAGGTACTCTCCCCGCTCCCTGTAGAAGAAGCTTCAAAGTTGAAACCCAAATTCCTTTTTGACCTCTCAGGCTGTCAAACATGTTTAAAAAATGAGATTAAAAGGTAAACCATGGATAGGTCAATCTTCTACCATATTATAACATGACTTGCTTTTTTTCTCGTCTGCAGCTGCTTTCCAATTGATTGAACTACACAGCCATTCCATCTTAGAAAATAAACAAAAAGGATAGAAAGAAAACCCAGAAAATCACATATGCCACTTGGCCTAGGCAGATAAAGAAATAATATCTCTAAAAATCTTCCCTTTTGTCGACTGATACGTCGCACTCATCACTCCCACAACCTCCGCTCCTTAAACCTTGTGTTGTGACCATGGGATTTTTCTTTCTTTCTTCCATGTGCAAGTTTGTGTTTGCCTTTTCTCTGATTAGTATAATCTTTTATTGTTACTAGTAGCATTAAACAAAGGAAACTCACCGGCTCCGGCTGTTCCCAGCATTAATATTTTAAAGCAGAGAACAAACTCCCACACATACTTATTACATGTACATAAGCGTATTTATGACACCAGCACACACACACACAGAGCCACCATTTATTGCTTTATATCCACCCCCAACCATATCCAATTAATTTTATTACAGTTCAAAATTTCAAAATACAAAAGGAAAATCACACAAGGTATCAGGCCAGATCCCCTCGGAGAAGTTGCAGACTGATATTGACTTTGTTCCCTCAACGTCCCAGTAGCCTCTCGAGGGTACATACCCAGTTGTCATACTGAGCTACTGTCAGAGCCATGATTGAATCATTGGGACAATGAAAAATTTAAGATTAGTTCTTTTGCTAAAATCTAGTACTGCTCCTACCATTTCTAGTAGCAATTTCAACATACTGGTGTAAGTAAGTAACACTGAACTGTTATTTGTATACATCAAACCTTACTTACCTGATTAGAGTTCATGAATATTTGTTCTTTTAACTTTTGCCAACTCAACTAACAAAATGTAATAACTTGGGAGGTAGATGGTGGGTAAAGCTCACATCAAGCAGATCAGTTTGGTGTGAGGTTCAATGGCAGATGCAATGCCATTGACTTCTGTCAACAAATATTTAATTACCACAGTATACCCAACTTTGTCGGTAGCTGTAATTAAATGGAACCATACCCAACTTTGTCGTATGGCAAATACGGTGACCAAACTAAACTGTATGTGTAATTCTCACTAAGGCAAAAATTAATGACATTAAATGATTGTGTTACCAAATGCATTCTCAATTGAATGTTATGTCATGTCGATTTCATTTCAAAGCATGCTGAGTATCATGGCTTTGGTGGTGCCACCATGATTACTAGATGCGGGGGGA
>NW_018397260.1:7904069-7904463 GCF_002168275.2 Theobroma umbraticum | reverse complement strand
TGCTTTGGCTCATGTTGGTGTGATGGACATGCTGCGATTTCACAAGTTCACCATAGGTTTGTCTGTTTTTACCTTCTTTATTTTGATGTAATTAGAAGCTCAGTATTTTATGTTGATGAAAATTTTGTTCCTGAAGGCCATGCTTGGACTTGTGATTTTGGCTGTTCGGACAAAGAAGAAGACTTCCACTGGCTTATCAAGTGAGCAAAATTTTCTTATTATTCTGATTGCAGTGGACTGGAGGTTATGAATTAACTTCTTTGGACGTTGGACTAAACATCAAATTCACCCTCTCTCTCCAAGGTACTCACCATTGCATAATGTAAGGAGACCATGGGAGCAACATCCTGGGGGACTGACACAGTATCCATCTACTATGCTATTAACTGCAGAT
>NW_018397260.1:7877371-7904059 GCF_002168275.2 Theobroma umbraticum | reverse complement strand
GAGTCGTTCCATTACATTCACTGAAGATGTTGGCAGTAAGTTTATAGTTCCATGTCATTCTGATTTCCGTTTATCATCCACCTGCACAGCAAGCTCTTGTAATTCCTCACACATATCCCATCTCCCTCCTATGATACTGCCGTGTTGTAAGGCGACTTGGTATCTTTGTTCTTCTCAGACAATGCAATACGTTCTGTGTAAGAGCTTGGAGAACAGTCCCCAGACCAACCCGATTATTGGACGCATTGAGTGTAAGGCCGGACATGGATGTGGACGTCCAACAAATAAAATGGTAATCACTTGATTACAGGTCTTTCTATCAGCCTTATTCTTTTAGCCACTACCAGGGCTTGGACTCTTGACCTCATGGCGTTTTCTGCTGCAGATTGATGAAGCTGCTGACAGGTATAGCTTTATGGCTAAGGCGTTGGGAGCAACTTGGATCGAGTAGCATGAAGAAACATTAAATATTTAAGTCTTCCTAGTGACACAGGCCAAGTTCTTTTTCCTTTTTTCGACAACAAAGTGATTATAAATTACAGTTATGTGCAAAGTTTAAGTTAAAAATTTACTTAGCATCCACTACCCTGATCGTAGTTTTCCTTGTAATTGTAGATGAGACTAGGTTTAAGTTAAAAATAAAGTCAACCAGCAAAGTGGTTTATAGGAATACATACCTTAGACTCTTGTTCTCTTCTCTCATGTTTCTATATATAATATGCCAGTTGAAAATCTCACCTAGTTGAGCAAAATGAGCAGAGTTGAAGCTGTTCCAAGTATGTGGCTTCTGAGAATAATTGTTTGATGTTCTTCGAGCAAGAGATTTTCATAAATACTCACTTTCAGATTTCCACTAATCCCATGGCATCTAACCATAAGACAGCATGGGATTTTAGGTTCGTTGCCCACATCCAAGTGCTGTGCATATACAAGGCAAAAAATGACTCCCATATCACAAAAACCCCAACTGAATCAACAAGCAGAAAGCAACTGAAAACTTTCCTAAAATATATATGTCTATTTGCCCACACCTCACTTAAATAAGTCATCACTGAATATAGTAAAAGCACAGCAGTCTGAATGAGAACAAGTACATAAAAAGAATGTAGATTTTGTTTATGTTGAAATCTTTTGAAAATTTCGGCTTGAATAGACAGTTAAACCCAATTAGTTTACGTTTAGTTTGTCAAATGGAGTAAGGAGAACGAAATCGAGAATAAAGAAAAGGAATAAAAAGAGTAAAATAATTACTACCAGGTACAAAAAAATGGCGACATGTTAAGCCAAAATGGCAGCACTTAAAACGCAAGAACACCCCCAAAGCAACGACCATTGAGAAATTTGTGTGGCCAAAAATTCGAAGGAAACTAGGAAAGTCCGTGCTTTGGTAGCCACCTAGACGGCTCTTTTTTTTTTTAATTTTTGATAGTTATTAGATGATTTTACACGCAAGCCACGCGGTCCTTATTAATCTTCCACGCATTACGAGCCGACTGGGAAACGTCGGTCCCAATCTATTAGCAAAAGTCTCAGCTGTGCCGAAGAGCCGCCACTGCCACAATCCTTTTTCTAAGCTCTGGCAGCCGTTCTTTCGTTCGACTGTGCTAGATTCATGGGTTCACTTTCTGCCTTGAAAGAGCCGTTAGACTACCCAATTGCTAGCAGAGACGACTCTGTCGTCGACGATTACCATGGCGTTAAGGTTGCGGACCCTTATCGATGGTGATCTTCTTTCTTTTCTTTTTTTTTTATTTTCCCTTATATTTCTTTTGTTTTATGGAAAATTGAGATTTCATTGTTTTGAACTTGTAGGCTTGAAGATCCTGATGCTGAGGAAGTGAGGGAGTTTGTTCAGAAACAGGTGAAATTAACTGAATCGGTGCTTGAAAAATGCGAAGCAAGGGATAAGCTTCGCGACGAAATCACCAAGCTTTTTGATCACCCGCGTTACGATGTCCCATTCAAGCGAGGCAACAAGTATTTCTACTTCCACAACACTGGACTGCAAGCCCAAAATGTCCTTTATGTTCAGGTTTGTAATCCAAGAATCTTATTCACAGTTCTTTTTTTTAATTTGTAAGGATTCAACAGCCGACCTGTTGTTGGGTTTTTTTCAGGATAGTTTGGAAGGAGAAGCAGAGGTTTTGCTTGACCCCAATACGCTCAGTGAGGATGGAACAGTGTCATTGAGCACGCTGTCTGTGAGTGAGGATGCTAAGTACTTGGCATATGAGCTTAGTTCCAGTGGCAGTGATTGGGTGACCATTAAAGTTATGCGAGTTGAGGATAAGTCATCTGAGCCTCATACTTTATCATGGGTGAGCTAGTAGAACTTTGAGTGTATTAATTAGTTGGTCTGTTTAATGAGTATCGAGCTTGATGTTCATTTTTACTTTGCTCACAGGTGAAGTTTTCGGGTATAAGTTGGACCCATGATAGCAAAGGGTTTTTCTATAGTCGTTATCCAGCACCCAAGTAAGTAAAATGATGTTTTAATCAGAGTAAAAGCCTTTTTAGATTTTGAAAATTGAAAATATGTTGATGGTATTGTTATCATGTAGAGAGGCAGGAAATATAGATGCTGGGACAGAGACTGATTCTAACCTTAATCATGAGCTATACTATCATTTTCTCGGTACGGATCAATCTGAAGATATTTTATGCTGGAGGGATCCTGAAAATCCTAAGCACTTGTTTGATGGCAGTGTTACAGATGATGGAAAGGTAAGTTGATGCCATGTAAGGGGAATGGGAATGTAGGCACAACTTGATGACGTTCTAGATTTCATGTCCTTTATTGGTGTTTTGGCAGTAACATTAAGCAAGTCTTTTTATTGGTGTTTTGGCAGTAACATTAAGCAAGTCTTTTAACTTATATCGCAATTAATGGAGCTACTACTTCACCATGCTAACTGAAAAAGAGCCTGGAGATCACATGTCAGGAGAAGGCAAACTTTGTATTTTCTCATTTTTTTCTTTTAAATTTTCTTGTGCAGTATCTTCTCCTGTCTATTGAGGAGAGTTGTGACCCTGTCAATAAACTATACTACTGCGACATGTCCTCACTTCCTGAAGGTCTTGACGGTTTCAGGGAAAAAAATGGCCCTCTCCCGTTTGTTAAGTTAATAGATCAATTTGATGCACAGTATCAAGCCATTGCAAACGATGACACAGTTTTTACTTTCCTTACCAATAAAGATGCCCCCAAATATAAACTAGTCCGAGTAGATCTGAAGGAACCAAGTAACTGGATTGATGTGATCCCAGAGGCTGAAAAAGATGTGCTTGAATCAGCATATGCTGTCAATGTTAATCAAATGATTATTAGTTACCTGAGTGATGTGAAGTATGTGCTGCAAATAAGGGATTTGAAAACAGGATTGCTGCTGCATCAGTTGCCAATCGACATTGGGTCTGTTTATGGGATTTCAGCACAGCGGAAAGACAATGTTGCTTTTATTGGTTTTACCAGCTTTCTTACTCCTGGTATTGTATATCAGTGCAACATTGGCACTGAGGTTCCAGACATGAAGATATTCCGTGAAATTACTGTGCCTGGATTCGATCGCTCAGAGTATGAAGTCACTCAGGTGTGATTATTTTTTGGAATTTGGTGACTTCAGACTTCTGATGGTATGTATTTAGTATGTTCTCTTATTCTTTTTATTTCATTCTAGGAATTTGTGCAAAGTAAGGATGGTACCAAGATCCCTATGTTCATTGTGGGCAAGAAGAATGTTAATTTGGATGGATCACACCCCTGTTTGTTGTATGGATATGGTGGATTTAACATTAGTCTCACACCCACATTTAGTGTGAGTCGTATTGTACTTACAAGGCATCTGGGTGCTTTTTTCTGCATTGCCAACACTCGTGGTGGTGGAGAATATGGAGAGGAATGGCATAAGGCTGGTGCTCTTTCCAAGAAGCAAAATTGCTTTGATGACTTTATTTCTGCTGCTGAGTATCTTATATCTGCTGGCTATACTCAGTCCAAAAAGTTGTGTATTGAAGGTGGAAGTAATGGTGGGCTCCTCATTGGGGCTTGCATAAACCAGGTGCACTGAAATTTGCATGATTGATTTTCTCTCTTGTATTTTTTTTTTCTTTTCATCCTTCATCATTATCATACATTGTTCATAGTTGACCTAGTTTGTTTTTGGCAGAGACCTGATCTTTTTGGTTGTGCTTTGGCTCATGTTGGTGTGATGGACATGCTGCGATTTCACAAGTTCACCATTGGTTAGTTTGCTCTGCATTCTTTGATTCGGTGGAATATTTATTTTAGTATTATATGTTGATCAAGATTCTGCTTGGAAGGTCATGCATGGACATCTGATTATGGCTGTTCGGACAAGGAGGAAGAGTTTCACTGGCTAATCAAGTGAGTAAATTTCTATTTTATGAGTACTTTTATTTAATCCACATCTGTAGCTTTGTAACACAGTTATATAAATCTGGCATATTAGCAATTATCTGGTGTCGAGCATATATGGTAAAAAGGTGGTCTTCAACACCCAGGGCATTCTAAAATCAGATGGACTACAGCATATTTACTGCTTATGAAGCTTAGGTATTGGGCACAATTTTTGAATTTATCTTATTCTTTTGCAAGGTACTCACCACTGCACAATGTACGAAGACCATGGGAACAGCATCCTGGGCAGCCATTGCAGTACCCGCCTACGATGCTATTGACTGCTGATCACGACGACCGAGTTGTGCCATTACACTCATTGAAATTATTGGCAGTGAGTCCTTGAATCATCCAGTTCTCATATATTTGACTCATCTGCATATGGAAACCCTGAAGCTTCCCAAACATATTCTCTTTCCTTCATTGCTTTGCTCCAATAGTTTAGCTATGTGTACCGCTGATCCACTTTCTTTCTCAGACGATGCAATATGTTCTGTGCACGAGCTTAGAGAAGAGCCCCCAGACCAACCCAATTATTGGCCGCATTGAATGTAAGGCTGGACATGGAGCCGGACGCCCAACGCAGAAAATGGTAAGCATTTAATTTCATCTCTTTTCGTCCGCCCTTTTTAAGTTTTGTATCCATTGCTAGTCCATGCAACGTTGGCCTTGGCTTTTGCGTGGCGCAGATTGATGAAGCTGCTGATCGATATGCATTCATGGCAAAGATGTTGGGTGCATCTTGGGTTGAGTAGCTTCTAGTGATGGAATGAGGATATGAATGATAATCGAAATGCCCGCCGGGAAGAATTCCATTGCATACCCCATCAGTAAGAAGAAATTCTTGATTATAATTTACAAGAAAATTATTTTACCATTGACATGGGCCGTGCTGGCCCGGTGGTTAAAACCATAAGTTGTTTGTCTATTTTCTAAGATTTAGGCCTCGTTCGCCCATGCGGCTAAACCCATTGTTTTTGTTTTTTGGCATAATGTTGAAATATACTCTTAAAATATTTTTAAAAAATTAAATGATAATTATGCAATGCCTTAACCAGATATGTTTTACCAGGAAATGAACCGCCCTAGCCCAGGTAGCTAAAACCGGAGGTTACCATTTACAAAGAAATGGGCCAAGCTAGCCCATTCAGCTAAATCCCTATGATGCCGACGGTTAGGCTGAAAACAACGTGGTTATTCAAATTACCAAGATTTGGACCCACATTGACCCAACGACAAATAGCCCAATAAGGAGGAGGGTGGCGAGAATCCTCTTCACCCCATAGAAATTTTTTTTATTATTATTATTATTTTTAATTTTTTCTTAATCACTCGTCTTCCAAAACTTCTAACAACAAAGTGAAACTACAAGATGGTTTCCAAGAAGCTGACCGCCCAAGAAAGTGGAAAGATTAATGCTAACCGTTAGACAATGCAAAGCTCATCGGGCAATCTTCCAACTCAAAATTTATAATATCATATACGTTAAAGGGAACATGGGAGTGTGTATGCCTCATTCAGTCACAAAACAATCCATTTTCACGTCGGTAACATCCAGCTGCAGTATCTCTGCTCTGCATCCTAGAATTGATCCAACACTGCGAAAGAGAGGACTCAGTTAGATTCCCATGAGACTGCAAGCATACATACATTATGACAAATACATCCAAGGTCAAAGGCTCAAAGCTTTATTTCATTTAAACTATTTAGTGTGGTATTTGCTTCTGCTAACAATAAATGATAGAGAAACTAGTTTGAATCCTAAGAAAAAGTGAGAACAGTCCACAAGAACTTGATAGTACAACCATATCATTTTCAGTTTAGTGTAGTACCTTGGCTGTGTACGCCCAAGATCGCCGTGAACAAATTCCTTGATATAAGTTCCAGCCTGCATTCCAAATATATTAGTGTATTACATCTTCCCCCACAATAAACACAAGAAACTATGCTTTTATCAAGCTAAAAAAGCACCCATGCTAGCTCCCTTACACATAGTGATATACAGCACAGGGTACCAAAATTAGCAGAGGCCAACTTGGGTGAGAATAAAATACGAAATGGCAGAGAATGTGGCCATGTTCAAGTGAGAATTAAATCTCTTACCTGGGTGCAGAGATGCAAAAGAAAATATTGACAGCTTCCAGCAATCCTCTCAATCTTCATCCTATATGGGATTTAAAATGGAAAATGGAAACAGGGTTATGCATTTTGAATTTTGAACATAGACAAGAATGTGGAGCTAAGATGTTTAATGGAAAGGTGCCAACCAATGTATAATTTTCTCACGTTCCAATGGACTTCGACGGTGAAGCACCCGTATTGGGGTCCTCTGCAGAATTTTCTGCATAAGAACAGAGAGAGAATACTTACCAAATAGAATGGTTTATTACAGGACACACTCTACATACATCATGGGAAAGAAAAACTACAGTTCACAGAACAGCTAACCATGTCATTGAGCAAAGATATGGATTGCATGTCTTCATCCTCAAGCGGACGAGAAATCCACACTAATGCACAATATTGCTTCTGCATGAAATAGGACGTCTTAAATCTAGGTCTAATCCAGGTCTAATTTTATTTGAACTTCATATTTCTATCCAAATGAAAAGAGAATTATAAAAGACAAAACCACCTGCTTCTCAGCTTCTCCTTCACGCATCAGTGCCCAACCCTGACTGCCAACCACTTTAAGATTTTTAACTCCAACCTGCAAGAATATGTTATGTGAAACTAATTCTAAATCATTTGATACACAAATGGGTGCTTGCGCACACACACATGAGCATGAAAATGGTATTAGAACTCACTAATTTATTCTCCAAGCCATTTATCTTTGATTCCATTTCCTTAACAATCAGCTCTGATGGGACTTGGCGGGCATTTTGTATCTCAAGCAGAAAAGGCCTACCTGAACCCAACATCCGAACCTGCAATAGGTTCCATAGATGAGCACAACATTCATTGAGTTTAAACAAGCAATCAATAAAGCAGAACATCATTACATCGATATCTTCTCTGCCAGCAGCATGAAACCTGTAATTATCTCCCCGACATATAGGAAGAATGTTGCTACCTATTATCTCCTAAAGAGCAAACAAATAAAATTGCTAAGTTTCCACATATTATTACATATGAATAATAAACTCATCTGGACAATACAGAAAAACATAGGAGTAGCTAATACCTCAACAGATGCCTCTCCCATCCTTTCCTCATCAATTATCCAGCGTGTTTGACTCACATTTCTTGAGTACTGCAATAAAAGGAGCTTAGCATACATTGTAAACAAGAAAAACTCTGAGGATTGTTCAAAATGTCAACAATTCCATAGTGTATTATATTTTTTTGTTATTTCGTGAAGGCAATTGAAGGAGATTCTAATGTATTAGCTTACCTTCAGATATCGACCACATAGGTAAATATGTGTCCTGCTGCAAAGGTATACCAAGTGGCAAGGTTCACTGACCTAAAAAGGCAAAATACCAAACTAAGTACTAAGAAACATCATAATAAACCACAATGTTGAATTTTCAAGATCATTCGGACTAGTAAAAGCTTTTGCAAGCAAAGAAATTGTAGCCAGAAAAAATTTAAAAAAGAAAAAACCTTCTCTATGGGGGATTCAAAGTGTTCAGAAGTTTCTTGATCTTGCAAACCATTGGAAGATATTCCAGTGACAGCATTTGTTTCAACGGTTGAATAACCAGAACAATCTTTGTCAGCAATCGCCAATTCATCCTTAACATTGTGCAACCCATTCTCGGCGCCTGCATCAATAATTGAACTTGGTTGAACACAATGGCCTTCTAGATGCAACCAAGTCTTTTGGTATCTGTTTTGATAGATCTCAAATACCTGTTTTTTGCCTTTTGCATTCCTGATTCCTCTCAACAGAGTTCTGAACCTTTTTTGATGCCCTATTGTGAGTGTAAGTCAAACGAATTCGAAAGGAGCTTGCACTAGCTTTAACATCCTGCAAAACTTTAATTTAATTTAGTATTAATATAACGAATTGATTTTATATGCTCTCTATTAACATAAAATCAATGATCTTCTTACTACACCACCTTGATGAGTGATTCCAACCAGTCTAAATAGAAACATCAAAACAGTTACAAGCAAATTATACTTACCAACAATGTTTCAAGGGGTTTTGTTATAGCAAATTTCAGAACATCCTTAACAGAATGGCATTTGGAAAGCAACCTTTCTTGAAACCAAGGCTCTGATTCATATTTCTTTTTCATATCTGACCTACAAAATTTTGACCAAAAAGGGAAAAGAAATCATCATCTTCACTGCTTTCTATTAATGCACATGCAAAAACCAAAAAAGGCCAAAAGGAAACTCTAAAGAAAATCCACCAAAGAGAGCAAAAACAAGTCTTACAAAAGCGAAGATTCGTTTTCCATGATAAGCGGTGGAACAGAAACTTCGAGCGAGAATCCATCAATTTGATGCCCTTCTTGCTTCACTAACTCGGCAATGCTTAAAGCCATGTCCTTTGCACTCTCCTTTTTTACCACCGTTTCTTCGCCATCATCGCAATAACTGAACTGCAATATACCTAAGCATATGTTGCAGAATTGAAACTCAACTTCTGATTTAAAAGAAGTTTCTTCTTCTAGAATTGAGCGGAGCATCGATTGTGAAAACAAGGAATCACAATAAATATGCTCCCCGATTCCAAATAGCCGAAGGACGCATCTCGCACAAACCTGAAACAAACACCAAATTCGATTGATTTTGACTTAAGTTTATCAAATTCAAATGTTAACGCAATAATATAATAGGATTTGGAATAGGTGATTTGACAATAAAAATCAAAAGATATGATTACCCCGACAGACAAAAGGTCCTTGACGACATGATAAGGCAAGGACCGAACGGCGCCTTCGAGAAGCTGCATCTCAGCGTCGCAGGCACCGGCGTGGCTTTCCGCTACTGCTGAGCTAGCCTGCACGGGTTCGGTACCGTTGGACATTTTCGAACGGCTCTTGGTTCTCTCACTTGCAGTGGCGGCAGTCACTAAACGAAGTAGTTTAGCTTTAGATGAGTTCGAACAGACTCGGAAGAGAAGACCATGATTTAATCATGGCCAAACAAAGCTGGAATACTTAATCGTAACTAACTTCTATGCATAATCTTGACCGTCGAAATCACTCAACCAAAAATCCACAAAAAAAGGAAAAAGCTAACCACATCCATGGTCCAGTCGACCTTTACAGCCCAAAACCAAGCAAATACTGTGTTAAATGTTATATTTTCATTTAAATCGACATAATAGGTCGATTATTGAATTAATTTAATTTAATTTTTTAATTTCTATTTTTTTGAAAAGCAATTTTTTAAATTTCTATTAATAATTTCTATTGATAGATTAAGATGAATAATTTATTTAATTATTTAGATTTTTTTAATATTTAAAATTTATAATCCAATTTCCTAAAAATTTATCATTAATAATATATTAAAATTTCTATTTTTTAAAAAATATAAATATTAGAATTATCCAAATAAATCGATTTTGAGTATTTTTTATTTTTTATTATAAATTCAGTGATTTCAGTTATTTTAAGAAATATAATACCCTCAATAAAAATTAAATGTCAATATAATCCTAAACAGAGGATTTGGTAAGTGGATTAATTCTAGTTTAAAACACTAAAGATACTGTCACAACGTCAAGTACCCGAAACCAGACCAGACAAAAGTACAAAACTCGATTACTTGAACGCTCAAACAAGTAAAACAACATGGGCCCACTGTGCCTAGTCCAAACTGCCCTTCATCGTCTCCATTTCGTGTCCGGTTCTGATTTTATCCTCTGCTTCATTAGTTTACCATTTTCTTCTTCGGCTTCTATCCAAATTTCGATCCTCAATATTTACCGTATCGGATTCGTTTGATTTGACCGTTTAATTGGGATTGACTATCGAACATCATCAGCTTCGCTGCAATCTGATTCTGCTTGCTAGCTATGGCGGTTAGTTCGTCTTGCAATCCGCAGCTCCTGCTTTCTCACAAATTCCCAGAGGTATATCTTCTTTTCCTTTCTTGGGCTTATAAGAAAATTCCGGTTCTTGACTTCTTGTTTTGCTCTTTGACTCGGCTACCTGATTATTATCCTAATTTTTGTCGCAGACAACATATACCTACACTGAAAGGTACTGCCCCCGCCCTGTGTGAAGAACTTAAGTGGTTATGTAATTTGTAGGACAATGATATGTTTGCTTGGATACAGAGATGTAGCTGTCTATGCCTTGGGTGTTGGAGCATGTGGACGGAACGCCGTTGATACGGATGAACTTAAATATGCTTACCATGAAAATGGACAGCAGTTCATCAAGGTTATCTATCAGTTGGTTCTGTTAAAAATGATGTTCCGGTCATGATTCTTTAATTGGAAAATGTGTATATATGGTTTGTTATTGTGATCTAGCTTAACTCGTGTTTGCTGAGGGTGAATATTGAATTGCATTTCGATCCCTGAATGCTGATTTGAACTGCAAATGGGATGCCTAATATGTTCAAAATTGTTAATCCAAACTGAGGTTTGATGAAAAAGAAGTTTTTGTATTTACCTCGTGGGAGCCGGTTGAGGTTGCTTGTAAGTTTACTTATGGATAAACTAACCTTCCTATTTCCTGCTTCTCAGGTTTTGCCAACATTTTCTGCTTTATTTTCACTTGAATCTCTGCCAGATGGTGTGGATCTTCCTGGCTTGACGTAAGTTCTAAGTTGCAACACCGCCCCCCACCCCCCTGGGGCACCGCAGATACTGTCTTTCTAGCTTACAAACTCATTTTCTGTTCAATTTATTAAAAGCATTTTGCAATTTGTTTAAAGCTTCATAGGATGAACTCTTGAACTGTTCGTGTTTTTGTTATTAACAGGTTTGATCCACGTCTGCTGTTGCATGGACAACAATACATAGAAGTACACAAGCCGCTTCCTTCAAAAGCCACTGTAAGTCCATAGTACTGCCAACCTGGAGTTGTGTATAATAGGAGTGAATGTGGTTATCTCTGGATTGTATATGTTTGGGTTGATATCAAAGTTAAATTGGTCAGACTCCCGCATATCTGACTATCCTAGGTTGAGAATTCTTCTTGATTCTTATGAAGACCATCTGGTACATAAATTTGATGCTGTATGCTTATTAAACATTGGGATGTAAAAGTTGTCTTCTAGCAGAAGTCAATTGTTTTGTATCTCTCTTTCAACTGCTGTTTGATACTGTAATTAATTATTATTGTTATTATTAAACCTTTCTTGCAGATACAAAATAAAGTTAGTCTTGCAGGATTGCATGATAAAGGTTCGTGCTCATTACCTTAAGTACTGTCGACTACAATTTCAGGTGGCATGTTTCTAAATAGAGACAATTAAGTCGAGTTGTTCTGTGGCAGTATAAGTCTGCTGCTTTGGCAGTCTTGACTTTGATGAATGTGTCTGTAACTCTGTATTATAAAGTAAACTTTTTGAGTATAATAAGCACGAAGAAGTTGGATGTTGCTTGCTTCCTTATTTTTTAGCATCTGGAAAAACTGTAAAAATGAAATTGAAAGGGAAGAAATATTTTCAAGTATATTTTCGTAATAATTGTGATCTGTTACAAGCATTGATCTTGATAGCTTTTTCCATTCCCTTGAAATATTAAGGTAAAGCAGTAATACTTGAGATTGAAACCAGAAGTTATGAAAAAGAGTCTGGTGAGCTATTGAGCATGAATCGGTGAGTCCTCTACATTATCTGATCTACAACTGTCATGCTGTTGTTGTTCATTAATCTAGGAATGATTTTTTAGGGCAACTGTCTTCCTACGAGGTGCTGGTGGCTTCTCAGATCCATCTCAGCCTTTTACATACTCGAACTATCCAGCCAACCAGGCTTCAGCTATGAAAATCCCAGAAAGTGTACCTTTTGCAGTATTTGAGGATTGTACCCAATCATCTCAGGCATGTAGCATTGATATCCTGATTTACTTCCTAATAGCTTTTCCATTGCCTTAGAAAGAAAATACGTGTTATCCAATTGTAATCTCCTTTCGTCCAGTTAATTTATGCTGTGGGGTAGTTTGATGTCAACTTCTCTCTTCAAGGGCCATGAGATGCTTTTTGAAAACAAGCTTCTCCACGAGTTCTGAACTTCTTTTTTCCGCTTTGGCAGGCATTATTGTATAGGTTATCTGGTGACTATAATCCTCTGCATTCAGATCCTATGTTTGCAAAACTCGCAGGGTTAGTACACTACTTCACTGCAAAGCTGTTACCACAGGCTAATCATGCTTGCTTGTTCTTATCTCGAGGCTATGCTTGCATTTCATGGAAAAATTTGGTTTCCAGTTCTTGACACAGCTATTTGCACCCTAAGCTTTATACTGATTTATTCTTTGTTACCCCATGTTCAAAGATTCTCGCGACCAATTTTGCATGGATTGTGCACCCTTGGGTTTGCAGTTCGGGCAATCATCAAATGCATTTGCAAGGGAGACCCAGACATGATCAAAAACATATCTGGACGATTCCTTTTACATGTGTATCCTGGTGAAACTTTGGTCACTGAGATGTGGCTCAAGGGCTTGAGGTACAATTTTGTTTGCTATATTGCATACTTTTTCTGTGCAACACTTGAAGTCAATGCTAAAACTAGAGTGTCACATTTGAAAAGAGTGGAGATCTAACGTTGGAGACATAATCTGCAGGGTCATATATCAGGTAAAGGCGAAAGAAAGAAATCGAGCTGTGCTGTTAGGCTATGTTCACCTCCATCGTTTAGCTTCCTCTCTATAAATGAACTAGATCCATCAAATAAACGTACTTTAGTTTCCTTGGCTTGGACGCCTCCACTTTCTTCGTTTATTTGGAGTGAAAATCATTGTATGAGAGTTCTGTAACTAATTCTCCAAGCAACTCAGGTAAAAGTTCCTAAACTGTGAACATGAGATCATAAACTGCTGACCGAGGATGAAATAATACAAGCCCTTCTTTATGTTTGCTGGGGAATATTTGAGTAGTTTATTTGATTAGTACGATAGCTTCCAGTTCTTTACAATCTTGTTATTTTTTTTCAACGATAAATAAGTATAAAAGAAACAGAAAAGGCAAAAAATGCACCTCAACCAGCTATGGAAAATTAATCATTAATAATAAGATTACCAAATCAGAAAGACATCAGTTTCAATTTTTAGAGAAGAGTTTCAGTCAAAAATTAAACAAGCCGCAAAACTTCAGTTCTAGAATACAACCATACCGCAGCAACATCAACGAGCCAATGCCCAGATACTTGTCCATTACAACAAATGTGCCCTTGACGACCATGGGTCATCTTCACATTCTGTCTTCTCTCCTCCTTGGAGCACAGGTGATGATTTCATCAACCCTAAGAATCATCTCAGCCGCCTCAGTTGCAGAGAGCAATACAGCTTGCTTGACTTTGAAGGATTCAGAGATTCCTAGCTCAGCCATATCTCCTACCTGTTAAAAGTTGAATCATGCAACTCGTCACGGCCAGGAATAAAAATTATAAGGTTTGCATGCTGTTTGGTTGTATACAATCATAACCTGCCTTGTCTACCAAATAGGCCATAAACCATATAGTATTTGAATCTATAACATTAGATCGACACTCCCAATAATCGAATATCTTAACAAAAAATTAGTCTACAAATCATAGTCTGTAACTACGTTAAGCAGCCATATGTATTATAATCCAAGTGTAATATCTTTTAAGATGTAAAGAAATTACTGACCAGACATATTTAAGAGACTGGCCAAAGAAACAAATCTGTAGCCATAACCATACACAATAAATACAAAGAATTCTATTTTAACTTTTAAAATAACTCAGTTTCAGCACTTACAGATCCAGCGATGACATCAATCCCTGCATTGCATCCTTCTTTGTGGTGCTCTGCACGAAGCTGAGCTATCAATTCGGCACTGTCCAGACCAGCATTGTCAGCAATAATTGTTGGGATGGCCACAAGTGCCCGTGAGAAAGCTTCAATGGCATGAGACTTCTTCCCAGGAGTCTTTCGAGCCAGTTCATCCACTTCCTTTGCCATTATCATCTCAGGCCATCCACCTCCAAGCAAAACCCTAGTATCATTGACTGTCTGAGACAGCACACACAAGGCATCATGCAGAGACCTTTCAGCTTCATCAAGCACATGATGGCTGCCATAAACAGTAGCATGTCATGGAGATTGCAAACATATCAAGTGAGGAGAACAACTAAAGGAAATACTGAAATACCATACCTTGCACCTCTCAACACAATTGTGCAAGCCTGACCCATTTCAACACCAGAAAAGTGGATCAACTTGTCCTCACCAATCATAATTTCTTCAATAAGCTTGCAATGTCCAAGCTTAACTGACTCTGGGTTGTCAAAGGTAGAAGCAATTTCACCACCTGTTACCAAAGCCAGACGCTCTATCCCATCAAAATCAGCATGCTCGATTGCAAGTATGCCTGCATCTGCGAAGAGTTCTTCAGGAAAATTGTAAATCAACTGCCTGTTAACAAAGCAGTTAATCCCATGTGCTATGATCTTTTGCACCTTTTCTCTCATCTTTTCCTTCTCAGCCCCTTCAATTTCAGCAACCTTAGACATTGAATCCACACGGACACGTGCACCATATATCTTCACTTTATCCGTATCCATTGCAGTGTTTGCCACCAAAATCTTAGCATTCTCTATTCTTTTTGGTTGTCCAACACCAATCTTCTTGTCAAGAATGAATCTGAAAGCATATAATTCTATGTTTAAATTAATAGAAATTCCAAAGTGATACCTTGAACCATTCAATGACAGAATAAGAAATAATGCACCAAAGTCTGCAACAAAATGATGCTGATAGTATCCTTCCTTCTCACAGTATTCGGATATATCAAACATTGGTTATCTATGAGAATAAGAGTGATAAGCTGGGACCAAAACTTTTGCAGAATACAGGGGAACTAGGAAAAGGGTGATGTACTAGGGACCCAGCCGATCCCACCACAAAACTATTGTAGGGGACAAGAAGCTCGGAAGAACTCACCCTTCATCTAAGAAAGAATCCTTCAAAGATCCTCCAGGCTTCTTGATAATTTGGATGGCCTCTAAATTTGTGCTCCCCTGCAGTTTCAAACAGCAAGCCATCAAAGTCAATTAGGAAAAAAGGAAAAAGAAATTCAATTAAAGTAACAAACCAGAGGAAACGGGAATTCTCAACAAAATCGTTCCATAAGCCAGGACAGCTTCAGAACAACATAACTCCCAAACCCAACAGCATTTAAACACTTAATCTTAAAATGTTAGATGCAGAAAAATAATCACCTTTAACCTCATAACAGCATCCACAGCTAGTTGTGCAAAATGCTCCTTATCCTGAGAGAGAATTTTGGAACTCAAAGTGGTCATTGCAATTTTCATTAAGTCTGTCTTGAATTTCTCTGCAAATTCAGAAATACCACACACATAAGAAACAATTATAATAGGGTAAAGACAAATTCTAATGGCAGGAACAAGTCAATTACAGATTTTATTAAGTCAAACACATTAATATAATCTAGTTCAATGAGGAATCAACAAGTGCAAAGAATACAACAGATAGAGGTTTCATAGAATGCATACACAATTAAGACAAATGTACTCATAGCCAGCAATCATCACCTGCATTCTCTTTGTTATCCACAACCCTCTGCAACAAAGCATCACGAGCACATTCGGCTGCCATCCGATAACCTATAAAACCAGCACACATTGTTATAAACTGTGGGAACACAACTTATTTGGCAATTGGCACACCAACAAAATAAACGCCAGATATTCTAGATAAACATGCAATTGCACTGGTATTTAATTCACAATAAAAATCTGAACAAATAATATAGAAATTGCACTTATGAAAAATTTACTCCTATCAGGAGTAAAGAGAGAGAAGCATTAATATTTAAAAGTTATTTCTCAGGTTCATATTTAAAGGCAATTCCTTTAAGTTTTTATGATAGATGCAAGTTAGAAAAAATTACACTAAAGAATGACAAGGCTAGCATGCCCTGACTCTTCATTAATGCTATAGTTATAAGGAAAATAGATAACAAAGTCTACTTTTCTAGTAGTTTAATGCCTTTGCAATAATACCACATAGAAGCCTCAAAAGTCAAAACATATATGCACCAGTCTGAAAGAAAAAAAGAAGATACAGTAATAATAGAACTAAACAAGGGAAAATCATAACATGCAAGTAGCAGCATACAAGAAGAATAAGAACAAGCAATGTGCTATTGAGACCAAAAGAACCTGATATTATAGTCATGGGGTGAATCTTGGTCGCCACTAGCTTCTCCGCCTCCCTTAAAAGCTCTCCAGCCAAAACAACAACAGAAGTTGTCCCATCACCAACTTCATCATCTTGAACTTTTGAGATGTCTGAACTTTGTATTAAGGATTATTATCTAATAATATAAAAGCTATGTCCACACAAAATTCATCAATGCCGTTAGCACAGCTAACTGAACCATTAACACTTCCATCATCAAAAAACATTCAACAAACCCAAGCACCTTTTAAAAATATTGACAGAAAAACAACCATGTTACTCATAAAGAGTAGTTAAGAATATGAAAACAATTACAAGGATACCGATTAGGACTTTTGCAGCTGGGTTGTCAATATGCAAGGACTTTAAGATGGTAGCTCCATCATTTGTAACAGTGACTTCATGTCCTCTGCCTGTTGACTGTAAAATTTTATCCTGCCAGATAATTTCACCAACAAGAAAGTCAAGATTTAAAGTAGAGAAGAACAACTGTTACGAGATTCTTTGAATTTATGTGCACAATGGGGAAAATTTACCATTCCCTTTGGTCCGAGGGTTGTCTTAACCAAGTCAGTAATTGCAATTGCCCCAACAAATGATGCCTGAGAGAGATATAGAGCATGCATATGTTATTGAAAATAAGATACCCAAAATAGCAAGAATGCAAAAAAAAAAAAATCACAGATTTCCAAACAAGTACATATGTTATTCTATTTTTCCTTTAAACCAGATTATTAGCTTTATACATATGAATTATAACCACTTACCATTCGGGCACGCTCCCCCTTCTCTTCACTAGCGTCATCTTTAAGAATTTTTTCAATCTATCACATTTACCAAGCAAAGCATACGCCAAAGCAAAACTTCATAAGAAAACAGAACAAAAAATAAAATAAAATAAAACAAAGCTATCTAACTAAAAATAAGACGTAATAGGCAAATAACGCACCGCCATGGAAAATACTAGTTTGAGCCTTGGCGCACAAATGAAACCCTGAATCAAGAAAAAACAATAAATATCTCTAATCCAACAACATAAAACGAAACACATCTAAAAACAATCGAATCCAAAATGCTGCATAATAAACCCTAAATTTGTATAATGAGCCGGAAAAATGCTATGTTCAGCATTTTCACTTCATTCCCTCATTTCACTAAGAAACTAATACAAAAAAACTTCAAAAAAGAAAAAACAGTAACATAATAGCGACAAAAGGATATGAAAACGATAGGTATCAGAAACCCTAGGAACCCTTGAAATGACTAGCTTATTACCTGATCTTAACCGTGATTTAGATAATTTGAGATTCGGATCCCGCCGAGAACAGAAAACGGAAGCAGGGTTTTTCCCAGGCTCAAAGGGCTTTGCTTTGCTCTACTATGAACAGAGTGATACTTATAAACTGTCTTACAAGGGTTTTTGCATTCTTTTTCTTATATCCGCAGGATTGGTTGACTGCTTGACAAAAAGGTTCACGCGGGTCAAAGATTACACGTGGGATTATATGATTGGAGAATCCTTAAGATTAGCAATAGGCATGATTTGAGGGGATTCCTATGGTTTTGTTCAATTTGCATCGCAAGGGTGTAGGGGGAACCCTCGCGAATTACTAAGAAGAGGGAGATTATGGGTGTAAGTGGGTTGGCCCCTGAATTTTTTTGGCTGTGAGTCCGACCAAAGTTTCTTTCAAGCTTAGCCCAAGAGGCCCATGAAGTTTCCTCATGACCCACAATTCGCAGCCAAATTCAAATGGTCCAAGCTTAATCCCATAAGATAATCTCTGTTTGTGTTATTTTTTATTAATTTATTTTTCACTTTCACAAATTAATAACATATTCAGCTACAAAAAAAAAATAAGTAAATAATCTAGTATGATTTAGAAATAAAATTTCAACACCATTTAAACTATGAATACTATTTTTTATAACTCTTTACTTTTTTTTTTTCTTAAATTTGATTTTACTTTATAACCAATTTGAAAAAAAGCAAAACTAAGCACTAAAATAAATGTCACTATCTAACAAAGTTTTATTTCCACCAAGATTTTGCTCTAGCTATCATCTGATTTGCAATAGCCAAATGATCATCGAAGAAATAAAAGGATCAATTCTACTTGTTAACCTCTATATAGAATATAGATTAAATCAATTTGATTAAATTATGATACAGTTACAATATTGTTTGATTATAATACAATTATAATTGAATATTATTAATTTGGTTTTCTTTTAAATTAATCTCATTTGGTCTCCAGGCGTGTCTCCAATTTCTTACCATTTTCTTGAATGGAGCCTGCATTGTTGGTGCATCCCACCACACTGGAATCTCCATGCAATCCGTCTCTTAAAAACCCAAGGATTTCACAAGAGATCAAACTCGCAACCTCATGAATATAAGGTTGGATCTCATACAATTTCAATTAGAAAAATTAACTTACTAAATAAAACTCAAATTTTACTTTATACCATTTGACCTGGTGATGTGCCTTTGATCCCTATATATTTTTAATCTTTTGGGAAAGTTTGAATCCTTGAGAGTTGATACATTCTCTTGGAAATTGAGAGCTGGTTTCATTCCGATTCAAGGACTGCTCTTTCAACATGGGTTGAATTTCCCGTGGTCCCTGAATCTGAAAGCAGTACTATCAACATTATCTTAATGCAAGACTTTGATTAACAAACATTACAATGATGACTAAATATATAATAATAATAATGATTAATGGTATGAAGACTTGGACAATACAAATGGGAATACAAATCTATAGTAAGAAAGAATGCGACCTCGAGCTGAGGGCTAGTAAAGAGTTCTAACTCATAAATGCTAGGCACTTCACATTAGCACCATTGATGCGCTAAACAACAAGACCAGAAGGCAAAACTCTTAGTATTCAATCTCTATCCACCTAAGCTGGACAGCTTTTCTCTACCCAACTCTTGGATCGTTCATTCGATCCTGGCTCACAAGGGTCGGGTGCTTCGGCCGCTTGCCCTACCGCAGAGAAGTGCATTCTTGGGGATCGGGTATTCATCCCTGAGTGAAGTTGAGTCTGTGTATACACGCAGATAAAACTGTTGTCCGAGGTATTGTCTTGCCCAAAACTCAGACCTCAAGTTCCACATTCCTACATTATCAAGTGCCACATAAATGGCGGTCCATGACTTTGGATACACCTGCATTCGCAGCTTATGAAATGTTACGATCCTGTTGTTCCTGGTTGACGAGATAAATGAAGAAAGATGTTAATTTGTTACCTGAGTGGTGCAACGTGAAACTGCATCACGGAGGTTGTATTGATTCCTACTAGCTGTTGTCCATTGCCCTCCGTCCATACTGCATTTTCAAAATGGTTCAGACACCAAATATATCAGTTCAGTTCCAAGCACGTTTTTTGGATTGTTCAAGTAAAATGATGTGCTTACCCGACAACAAAGAAAGAGTATCCATCAAGATGCCAGCTCTGTACGATGTCCTCATCGTTCTGGAATACAATCTCAATGAAAGCCCTGTAGTCAGCATTCATAACTGAAGTATCAAGGTATATCCCTCCGCCATAAGGATTATCGGATATGCTTCCAACGCGAAAAACTCCTCCGATCTTGAAATAGTCGGCAAGTTTCAGAGGAGTGTCCGCAGGAACAAAGGAAACACTGTTAACTGCATATCTTTGCTTGCCATTGACTTGCCCGGCAGAATTTGCAAGCCTGATGGTTCTGGTTGTGTTAATGAGACCGTAGTGGTATGACCCCTGTGGGTTAGGCCTTGGTCCACTTGCTGTAAGGTTAGTCCTGAAACAGGAACAATTGAATAATTAGATTTGAACACATTATATTAATAACATGTCGTTTTCCAGAAGGCTTGTGCAGCTTGTCATGCGTTGATTGAGAAAATACCTGATAGAGCGGGCCTGGTTCAAAGACCAGTCAATTTGGATGGTGGGTCCACCAGGAGGAGGACCAGAGACAGGGCCAGCGGAATTGCTATAGCGAAGAGTTGCTGTAGTGGTTAGGACCGGGTTGGTGAAGCGAGAGGAGACTACAATGTAATAGTCTTGTGCAGGCTGCTCAGCTGTAAATAAAACAGAGGATGATTGGCCAACGTGAATGTCTATCGATGAGTAGGTAGTTTGCAGAGTGTGTGTTCCCTCCACTTCTACCAACTTCAACTTGTGGTTTTGGATGCGGAAATTGAGAGAATTTTGCAATCCAACATTTGATATCCTAAGTCGGTAGGTTTTTCCTGCAATAGATGATAGAGAACATACTTATGCTTGAATCACATTTTTCTTTCTTTCTTTTCCAAAAAGAAGAAAATGTAGAAAGATTAGATTTTGAATAGTAGATTGACTGTATATACCTTGTTCAACATTGAAGGAGGCACCGCCAGGTCCACGACCATTGATAAGGATTCCATCAGGCAAAGGTAGCTTCTTACCACCATCTAGATGAGCCCTCAAATCCTGCACCAGTACATTTTAGTTTCTCATTAGCCAGACTAAACTATATCACACATCAATAAAATCATTTAGAATCATTAGTTCAACTCCAAATTGATTATCCCAACAACAGAATTTAGGAACCTCTGCAGACGTGCAGTGGCCAAGATGGCGACGCTACATGATGATTGATGAATACTTGCATGACATGCAAGAACCACCTAAATGCTTTTGGACAATAGAGAATGATACTTCATTTGGAAATACATGATGCATAACAGGAAAAGTAAACGCCTTTTCAGTTAATCATTTAAAACCTGCTGCATTCAATTCAAAATAAACTCCCAAGTTCTGCAACTCAGCAGGAAATGACAAAAGAAAAGGCCGGTCAGCAAATCCAGCTGTCAAAAGGCACAAAAGCCATAGCATCGAATAATCAAATAATGCCCATCCCACTCTGCTACCTTACCGACACTTCTACAATCCCCAGAAAATCAGTGATCCCACAATGTTTTTGTATACCCCACAGATATAAATAGCATGCATTTTTCCAAATCAGTGCCACCTAAAAAATCAATCAAATTTAAATATACCAAGTTTTTGGGAAAACTGTAGGATGATTACCGTGTGGTTGGACTTATACCAATCTCCAATAAGAACAGTGTAATCACCAGCGGGATCCGGGAAGGGGACCGGAATCCGTGGTCGGCTCAGGATCCTGATCCCTCCGAAACCACCAGCAGCCTTGTGGAATGCAAGAGAGGGGAAGTAATAGAAGCTTCCTATCTGATCCTTGACCTGAAGAATGTATGTGAAGTTCTTCCCTGGTGGAATAGGGCATGTTGTTCCGTATACACCATCTTCATAAGAATTCCTCCTCTGCTGGATCCCGTTCCTGCATTTACCGTTTTGACACAAGTTAACAAATGAAACTACAAGTATAGTCCAATAGTACTTGATTTAGTGTCTGACGTTTTAGTTGCGAAGTTCATTAATGAATTCATTTATCCAAGGCAAAAGCATTTCCTGCCTCGGATTTTTATAAAAGGAACTTGCGGAAAGAAGTTTCGGGCAGACAAAATAGCTGCCGAACTAACAAAATATATAAGATACTACTAATATCTTTCTTTTTCTGGGTCCAGATCTCTATCCCAAAATTCCTAACCCGCCAGAGCATCTCCCCATATCTCCCATGGGTGGGAGACAGCTAATCAAAAAATAGACCACTTGGATCATGGATTATTAGTGGGTTTAAATTAGGTAGATTAACGACCATCCAAACTTTTCCAATTAATTCAACAGTTAACTTCCTGCCTGTCTCAATCATGGACAAGTCACTTTCCCATTACAGCAAAGCAGAGGACTTGCTCAGTTATGCTAAAACACTGATACTGATACTCATGTGCTCAACTAATATCACGACAAACAGTGCAAATTGGAGCCCCAGTTTGGCGGACAATCTTTTTTTGTAGAAAAATAACTGGTATTGTGTATAATTAAGAAATGAAATGAAATGAAAGGAATCGGGTCTGTTAAAGCCAGATCTGCCATGACATCAAGTACGTGGATGTTTTCTCTAGCGTTCACGTTTAACAATGCAGAAAAGAAGACAATAATGGCACGGAAGAAAGCAACGTGAATCAGCCAGGCCGATCATATGTTCTTTTAATCACAAATCTAAAGCAATCTCAGATGAAGGAAAGAAAAAAAAATGTTCAGTGGCCGACTATGGCGGATGGTTATCAGAAGAATGCCAGTAGATTACAAACTTGTCCCCATACGGCAGGGAGCAACAACTACAAGTGAACAACGATGGGGTAGGTTCGTCTTTTTCAAGAAAGGGCGGGTAAAAAGGTTGCCGCAAAATCTTTGTGGAGAGAACAACAGGTGATCGGATCTTACCAGGAAAGGAGAAAAGGCTCGTCTAAGCTGTTAAACACGTTGATAATGAGATTGTCATTGGTAACAGAGTGGATATCAGGGCCTGGGAATTGCCCATTGATGAGAATACCCTGGGAAGAAAAAAAGGTAACTACCATCAACATGAGCATCATTTTCATACAGATCAGTCAAAACCAATCATCAGATGATTGAAGGCTCACCGTTTGACGGACGCCGAGAGGGTAGATGTCACCGTAAGTAACATTCCAGTTGAAGAACCTGTAGGGATCGTCAGCACCGGCAATGGCGAAAAGAGAAGCTGCGGCACAAAACAGAGCCACCGCCAGGTTAAGCGCCATTCTGGGAGTAGAAAAAAAAAAAGAGACAAAACGAGAGACTCCTTTTTTGGGTCTCAGTTTGTTGGCGCAGTGAATGTGAAAGGAAGACAGAGAGAGAAAGTGACTTTGAAATGAAGAGGTTGGGAGGAGCAGGAACTGATGACGGATGGCGCAATATTTAAGTGCGGTATAGAGGAGGCTGACGGGTGTGAGTGTACGTAAGCCGTAAAGGGCAAAACACGGTAGGACTTAGGAGGAGGGAAAATTAAAATTTGAGAAAAAGGAAAAGAAAGAAAAAGAAAGGGGATTTGAAGTGTCGGTGGTGGGGTCCTCACATTAGCTGACTATTTGTGTTTGTCTCCCACATGGGCTCGGTTTTGTTTTTCGGCTTAATAGCAAAAAAAGTCTTTAAATTATGAAAATTTTCAATCGAACCCCTAAACTGCTATCATATTTAAATAAAATTTTAATTTTTTATCTATATCCAAATAAACGCTTACTCGTAATAAAAATTAATTATTGTCAAACCCAATACTAATTAATAATTTTTATCGACATAGCATGTCATAGGCACGATTCATTTGACAACTTATTAAATCATATATTACGTAGATATAAAAAATTAATTGATTATCAATAGTTAATTTGAATATAGATTAAAAACTTAGGGAATTCATTAGAGTACAACAAAAGATAAAGAATTCAATTGAAGAAATAGGCATAATACAGGGGTTTTTTTTACTATATAAACGTTTGCTTTGTTGCACAACATGAGAGGTGATGGACTGGTGGTGGGTGGTTTGTTTTGTTCTGAAACAGGGATTGCATGTGAAGAGGTTTAACAGGCAGGGAGAGGGAAGGGGGCCCCTCTTAAAGGTCTCACATTACTTTTCCACTTTTCATTTTTACTGCCATTTTTGCTTGGATAATCCAATCTAATCTCTTGTTGGTTTCTTCTGCTTAAGCATTACTTAACAAATCCTCGTACTTGTGGAACTACTCACGAGCATTAGTTAAAATGAAAAAACAGGGCAAGAAGAGAAACTCAACGAGTTTCTTACCAATTCAAGGCTGAGTCAAAACTCAAAGCGTTGAACATGGATTGCTTTCTTGGATATTTGTTAATTCAGGCTATAGCTTCGTTAGGGATGGCAAATATCAGAAGAGTTCATTGACTGAAGCCTATTAATAGTTCTATGCAAGTAGTGTGGAACAAATTTTCATTTTGGCAAAGCTGCTACGAACAGAATCAGTGCAAAAAAAGATTAGAATCTATTAGATTTTTACAGAAAGTTGTACTTTATATACAGTTTCGGGCTATCCTTAGTATTTTTATTTATTTTATATCATAAATTTATTTTTTAATATTTTTTATACATTAAAAATATTTATTAAAAATTAAATTTTAATATAAAATATATTAAATTTAAAGTTTTTATGAGATGTCACGAAATGAATATCTATAAACACACTTAATACTTTTGTTTTTTATATTATAATTTTTTTCATTTTTTTACTTTTTCATATAAAAAATATTGAAAATCCATATTACAAGAAAATTTTTCAAATTTTACTAAAAAATACATTGAAATCAAAGTTTTTTTTTATCTTAATTTCTGTGAAAATAAAAAAAAATTATTTAGCACAGAAAGAGTAACATTAAACAATGTTGTAGGAAAAACAAGTATGTGTGGACCTATAGGAGTTAGCTCAGTAGTCTTATATAATCGAGGAATAATAAACTGATTAGTTTGGAAATATTGAAACGCCAGCTAATCGAATTAAACATGATCATTAGATGCACATGAAAGATTAATATGATTATAAACTTTTATATTGATTTATAATCCCTGGTCAAGGTAAAAAGTCACGTGGAGGAAGTGAACTGTTTTCGGATTAAATTTTAATTATTCAGTCGGTGGTCGAAGGGATGAAAAAGATAAAAATAAAAATAAAAATAAAAATAAAAATTCACTCCGTAGAGCATAAGATATGTCTACGTTAATCTCGCCCGTGCGACACGATATGGGCTTATCTAAATATTTTAGCCTTCCTGCTTCAGCCGATGACACGAATCAGTGTCCTTCCCCATTTAAAACATTTTTATATAAGATTTAAGATGAAAATTTAAATTTGATAATGTAAAATATTAAATTTTGAAAAAATAAATTATAATGAAAATGAATAGTTGAAAAAGAAGTGCGCCAATTGGAAATGTGGATAGTCAGGAACATGCTGGAGCTTGGGAACATTCCTCGCATTTCTCTAGGATTTTCATCTTCCAATTGAATCTTGATTAAAGGTGCTATCACATAATAGGATCGGTGTTAGCATTAAGAGACATTATAGATACGTAATCCTAACATTAAGGATAGATTAAAGTTTTCTAATCCATTTTTATCCTCAAATGATTTTTTAGTAACATAATCTAATAAATATCTAATTTTTATGATCTTAAACTGTTCTATTATAATAATTTATTACGATGAATCTTGTTATAATATATATTTTGTAATAATATTGTGATTTATAATTAATTTTATGAGATTTTTGAGAAAGAGAATCCGTTAAAAGTAATAATGAAAACAAAATTGAATTTAGCAGCGGGATAAGAGAGGTAAAAGGGTGTTTGAAATTAGCAGCTTTCGAAAAAATGTCGATGATTATATAAAAAACAAAGGAAGTTCACAGGGTGGATAGGACAGGAAAAAGGCAGCACAGCCGAGTGAGCTTGAAAATTCACCCTGGATCGCAGCAATTTTGAGTCAACAAACTACTCTCTGAGTCTAACCATTAACATCTGTCTCGTTTCGAAATTGGTTATGATTGAAAATTGATGGATCAGATCTTGCATTGCACACTCTCTGTTTTTGATTAGCATAAACCAAATGATTAGCCGACGCCCTTTCGAACAAAAAGACGAATAAAGAACTGCTCACTGAAAGAGATCCCACCATAACCTTCCACTTTTTGCTTTTCTAGCGACTTCGGGCAATGAGCTTTTCAATCGGGTCTCGCCTTTGGTGAACTGGAAGCAACACACAGCGTATCATTATCCTTTAACCTTAAGTCAAGCTTCGCATGTTCATCTCACTTGAATCTCATATGGTAATTAAAAATTAACCCAGAGTTTAGATCTTCCCAAGGTCGACGACATGTGCAAAAACCAATGATTTGGAATGGGACTTAATCACAACAAATGCCGAGAGCAAATGGGCCAGACAGAAGAAATAATCTAATAAGCTCTGCCATTAATGAGTGGACATGAGCTTCCTAGAGACGACGTCCCCACGTCCCAAA
>NW_018397260.1:7849038-7877361 GCF_002168275.2 Theobroma umbraticum | reverse complement strand
AGTAGCATGTGCCATGATTGCAGTGTCTGCATGATTGGCACGAACCCAAATTACAGGACCTTTGGGATGGATATCTGTAACGCGGCATAATGCACAGTTTACGCGCGTCAGATTTCAACATGAAAACCAACCTAGATAAATAGCAATTTTAAATGATATATTTTCTGAGATTTGATTAGGAAATTCTGCAGGTTAGTAGGACCAATCAACCGCAATTAGTGGTCATGTTATGTTCATACCATACAGGCAGGATAACATTAGCTGTGCAGAATAAATAACAGTAAGATAAGCCAATGAAATTGACAAGAGGACAACTGCACACATGCATATATGGCAGCCCTCATCAGATACAAATGTCAACACTTTCTGCAGCAAATGGTGTGCAAGGTTAAGAAGCCCAGAACCCCTTATTCTCCCCATCTCTCCACCATACGACACCGTCACCAAAATTGGTATTCAAATATCATTTCTGCTTATGGTTTATAATTCTATCACGTTGGAAATACACTGTCACCAGCTCCACGTTTCAATATCCTCACCATGCATACCTTATATAAGTACCTAAACAGATGAAATTCATCACTCCTAATCTACAATCATAATCAACGTGGTTGGAACAAAACCAGCCATAGCATGCCTTCATTATCTTAAACAACCAAAACACCATCCGAAAAGTCCTGCCTAATTCCTCCTCGAGAAAATTAAAAACAAGAGAGAAGAGTCAGTGTAGCTGGGAAGCAACTCAAATTATTCAATCACTCCAAGAAGGTAAAAGCCTGAGTATGGCAGATAGCTGTTTAGGCATGGAGGTCCCAACTTGTTTGACAGTTGAGATGATGTTGCACATGGTAGATTGCCCTCTCGATCTAATGCTCCAATTCACACTTACAGTCCAAGTGAGTTTTCAGATGGTATCCTCCATAAGGCTTGAATTCACAGAAAGAGCAATGAGTGATTGAGCAAGTTGGCTTCTAACAGCACTTTCACATATTAAGCGCATCTGTGCTTGGATATGAAGCAAACGTGTCATCTTGCCAGATTAACACACTACACCATCATCATTAATACGACAGAAAGACAATAAGTTTACTCCTTCCCCAACAAGAAGAAAAATTAAGAAATAAAAAGGAAAGAGAAAAAGAGTGGGCTATTAGTCTACAAGGGACCAAACTCCATTTAAGAGCCTTGCCCATAGGAGATCCAACTCCTAATAAGACAAAATCAAGGGCGCTCATCAGTTAACTAACTCGCAAAGCGTTCTATTGAGAAAGACATTTTTGGCCCCCAGTAACTTCGTCCACTCTTAGCTCAAAGCAGCCAAAGGGAAGACAAGGATCAATAAGAATTAGAAGCTAAAATGTTAGACCTACTTCCCCATCACATAGAACAATTGACACTTGTACACATAGAAAAACACAGATTTTGTTGCTGAGTAGCTCAATGATAATCTACATCACTACGATCCTATGTTCCTTTGAAGCATTTTATTGACATTAAACAACGAAAATGTTTCCAAACCTCATCATTTCAACTACTGCAACTTTTAAAACATCGCCTCCTTGCTTATAGTCGAAGCAAAACATGACAGATTATATTCAAGTGCCAAAAATATAAACAGACATGAACAACGCTTCTATTCAACTTAATGGCACCTAGATAAACCCTTACCACTAAATTCGATTGGTAAAACATACCAGCACAAACTCTAGCAAGAAAACTTGCTCTAATTTAATCAATTCTCGTTCACATCATGTAATCCAACAAAAAGCATAAACAAAGATAGAGCATTTCCCAGATTCAAGAAAGATTCCAAATTATATTATTAACCCAAAGAGCAGAACATAAACACCTGAAAATTCCATTCCATTCTTTGAACGTAAAATTGACAAAACAAAGATATATTTTTTATAGAAGCTCACTAGCCAGCGGGTTCAGTAGAGTCTAATGATCGTCGCCGAAGAGGAGGCGGAGGCGAGAGGCGAAGAGACCAGTGGGCTCGAGAGAGGCCTCGTCGAGGAGTCCACGTTTTATGTTCTTCATGCGGTCCGTGAGAGATTCTTGCTCTTGCTTGAGAGCGGTGGTGTCCTCTTGGAGATCGTGGATGCGGTACTTCTGGCCCAACGATCGGACGCTCAGCAGCAAAATCCCGGTCATTGCGAAGAACTGAATGAAGTTGTGTCTGTGTTTCATTGCGTTTGAGATAAACCCGAGCGACTTTCTAGCGTTTTGGCCGGTCATGGCCGAGTCTGGAGGTGCCGGCGACGGCATGAGCGATACCGATGGTGAAAGCAACCCCAAATCTCTTACCGGGAAATGTTTGCCCTCGACTAGTAGCTAGTAACTGCCTGTTAAACAAAACGGCAACTTGTTCAGCGTTTTATTTAAGTCTTATAGGCTTTAATGCCCCTTAGCTTTGGGCCCTTCGAGCCTATATTATTCTTATTGGGCCCCCATTCTCTTGCAATGATACAAATATTTTGTATTATTTAGAGACATAAAGGGTTCTTAATACTCGATCTCGAATCCGTTAAAATAACAAAGCATCTTAATTTTAATAAAATTGGAATAAAATTACGAAATACTATCTAAAACCGAAAATACAAATCCATCATCCATGCACATAATAAAATGAAATATGAATTAAAGAATAAAAGATCGGAAAAGCAAAAAATGAAAGGACTGTGCTTTAAGATAATAGCAGTATCCTTTTTTCTTTCAATAAAATTGAAGGTCAGAGCATGACAATTGAACAGTTCGTTTTGGTGCTTTTCTCTTCTGCTTAAGTTCTGATCTGTACGGAAATTAAATCATGGGAAAAGCAATCACATGGTACAATTGAAAGTTATTCCAAGAATTACAAACTCTCCCATAATGTAACTTATATCTCTATATAAAATTTTGTAAAATTACAGAAAAATGAATAGCATCCAAAGGCAGAAAATTGAGTTGCAGGGCCTGCCTTTGTCTTGGTTGTCTACATCACAGCAGCGCTGCTTTCTCCTATTATTTAATGAGTTCCAAATGCATAAGAGTTCTTTTTCCAAATCTCTTAATAGACTACTCTTCTATTCAATGCTACATAATAATTAATAATCAATCCTCTGTCCCTCGTCAAAAAATATGATTGAACACCGGCTCTTCCAGTTCCATGATTCTTTCCAGCACCCCAAAGGGTGCAATGAACTGCATTGTTTGCACTTTGCCTAATGATTCGCTTAGTAGCTCAAGGAAGGAAGAGAAGAGAGCATGGGTGGCCAATCTGACAACTATGAGTTAATTCTCTGAACAAACCAAACCTTTCAAGTCATGCCTACACTCTGCATCAGAAGTCCAAACTTCCACATTGCTTGCTCTCAATACTTTTTGTTCCACCAGCTTGCTTCGTATCTTTCTTAATGTCATTGTTTAGGCCTCGACTACGACCGATGCCAAGCTTAGGCAAACCCCGATTCAGACCCTCCAACAAGACACAAGCTTTACACCATTTCTGTATACCATGTTTTTAACCGTATTGCATTCAGCTGTTAGTGCTCAAAATACTCCAATAGAAGGCAGAAATTTATCATAAATATGGCACATCAAATGCATGCTAAAGTTTCACACATATCTAAGGTATCGAGTAAGGTAAAAGCAATTGCCACCTGGCTGGAAATATAACCACATCGTTCACAGGTTCCCTGCTCTGGCATTTTGGTGGAAGTGGAAATTCTAAAATTCTCCCCTGATGTAATGATGTCAAGTATAGCCCTAGGCCTGCAATGGTAACCGGAATAGTAAACAACTACAGAATTTTCAAACTTGACAGATGTGAGGATAGAGTGGAAACAAGAAGGTATTAACCTGATTCTCTCCAAATCTTTTATGAACTCACGAGCAAAACCACGATATGCATTTGGAGAATAAATACCTAAAATTTAAAGAACACCACCTCTAATTAGAGTCAGAGACATTAGGGTACATGCAATACCATCTAAATATAAACCTTAATAAAGGGGCTTGACAACTCAATCAGTCAAATTCCAAATGAAAAAAGCACGAAAGGGAATGGTAAATATCAATTACATTCAGTGGAGAAGTAGTCTAGCTTCTTGAAATAAGCATACGTGGATATCTTGTTAAGGTTTTGGCAACTAAGTGAAATGAGAAACTAATATTAATAAATTCACAAATAAAACTTTCAGAACAGTGAGCATTTCAAGGATATATCACGATCTCCTTCTCATATGTATACTTAAAAGGTTTGCATCTTGGAATAGGTCCATCTTCACCAGTAGTAATTGAAGTGCATCTACCCAATCTGAACAAGTAAAAGCCATTATCTTAGGTTAACAATCGAGAGAGTCAAAAGGAAACTAAACGCACAGTCAATCCATTACCTAGCAATATCACCTCGTAATATGTTCAAAAGGACAGTTTCAGCAATATCATCTGCATTATGTCCAGTGGCAACTTTGTCAACTTTCAGCAATGCAGCACCTCGATCAAGGGCCTTTAACAAAAAGAGAGTCAAACAAGTCATTCCATCTTAAACCACAACACAAATGAAAGTGTTACAAAGTCATGAACAGCTACACCAGAATGGGTGTATGGACATCAATAGAATCTAAAAATGTCAATAAACAACCCTTATTGGAGTTGATGGTTTTAGTTGCTTTAAAATGCATTATAAGGAAAAAGTTCAAATCAGCAATTTGGACCATAAGCCAATTCTCCTGGAAGAAGAAGAACCGAAGACAAAAGAAACCAGTCACAATGCAGGTAAAAATCATACTTGAAGGGAAGAAAGAAACAGACAGGTGGAATTCTCACCATAAATATACAAATTTATAAAAAAAAACCATGTTTAACATGAGGAGTAGATCAAATCTATGGTGCTTGGCTGGGTATAATGAGTTGCTATGAGTCATAACAAAAGGGTTTTGACAGAAACACTATCTGCAGAAATGAATGCCCTGTCTTGTAATCCAGATATGGAGGTACTAGGTCTAAGAACATAGTTTCAGTATGTACATATGTACAGCCTATCAGAAGGAGCAGATATAGTGAAACCAGCAAGAACATGTGTTATGATTTCAGGCCTTTTTAGAGCACAATAACTCTACCTGGCGACGAAAAACCCCACAAAACGTGCAATTATTTTTTAAGCCAATCATCTTTACTATTTCATCCATTGTCCATCCATACAAATCCTTGTAAGACACAATTTTTAGAGGCAGCCCGTACTGCAAAACCATGATAAGAAAGAATTATAGTATCAGAAAATTGAGAGGAAAAAGTTTCAAAAATAACCAAAAGCAAACAGTCATGAAACAGTTAGCATGGAGATTGGAGAGCAACAACTAAAAATCTATCTACTCTTAAGAGCTTCAAGAATATCAGTGTTGATGGAAAAAACTGACCTGAAGTTCATTCCTTTTGACGGTTTCAAGCGAGTCATCCCTGTACCCCGTAATGCCCTCATCAACAGACAAAAGAAAAAGATCAAGACCATAATTATGTCGTCGATTCAGTTCTGATAACACGTAAGCAAGGACTGTCGAATCTGCAACAACCCCAGCAGCAGATGTTAGAAGGACAAGAAGAATTATAAAGCTTGGCTATGACAACCTATGGAGCTTAAAATCAGCTTAAAGAAGAGACAAAAGGGATTAACCTTTCCCTCCAGAGGCGCCAATAGCAATACGCTCGCCGGGCTTGAACAGCTGGTTCTCCACAATTACCTGGTGAATTTCCTCCTCAAACACCTCGTAAAAACACTCCCTGCATATCTTTTAACCAAGCGCATAATTTTAGTAATAATGACAAAAAGAATCCCAAAATCCAAGAAAATAAAAGATATTGAAATAAACCCAGCGGTCCCCAACTGTTGCCAGATTGAAGTTGAATTACTATAACAAAGGAAAGTGAAGAAGTTACCTGCTCTAGGGTTTTGGGTCTTTTGAGGACAGCTCTTCGCTTGGTACAAATGCAACAAAGTCGAGGTCCAGATTTCTTTGGCTTTGCGTCGGCTTCCATGAACGCCAGATGTGTCCGGAGAACTGCGTTTGAGAGGAACAACTGACGGTTTGAGTGCTTTTCAGAACCAGCAGGCACAAGTTTCAGGCGGGGCTAAGCGTCTAACCCAGCCGCCAAACGAAGCCTGTTTTTTACCCCAAAAACCCGAGCTTCGTTTGGGTAAAACCGTATTACTACGAAATTAAGGTTTTTTTAAATCCAAAGTATATTTATACTTTTCTATGTTAAAAATTTTAATTTTTAAATTATAAAAAAAATCAAATTTTAAATAAATTTTAAAAATTAAATATTTATCTTAATTCTCGATAAAAATTTGTTAAAAGTTATTTAGAGATAAAAAGAATACAATAAATTATTATTTCTTTCATAGTACCCATGAAAATATCTGCTAGTAGCAACAATTTAAGAAAGAACTGCAGATTATTTACATGGATTGTTTTTCAGATTTATTTTAAAGCAATAGCAAATAGTAGTAGTAGTAATAGTAAGTAAGGGTACAGTTTTTTCACCCATTTTATCAATTAAAAGTAAAAAAAAACCGAGGAATTGGTATAATTGGCTGGTCATTGTCCTTCTTTCCATTTCCTTCCTTAATGAGTAATCGTTCAAAATAAAACAAGATCCCTAGGCCACCAGCCTCAAAGAAGAGCTACTGGAATTTGTATCATTCTGACAGGGAACAGAACATATTGATATCACCATAATTCCAATTTGATGCACAATTAACCAAAGAAGCACATTTGAAACAAACAGATCAAATATAACTTAAAAGAGTATCTCAAACAAAGCCCCCATAAGCCTAACGTTTATACATGGATTGTGAGTATGAACCGATAAAAACAAAGAAAAAGCCCCCCCAGCACAGGACAAGACTTCTCAAAATTGAGGAACTAGCTCTCGTCCTCCTCAGATTTGTCCTGAAATCTTTGATGTATGTCCCGCTGTAGCATCTCTGTGTATTCCTGAACACGCCAGAAAATCTTAATGAGTTTCCATGCAAATATCACCACGAAAAGTTAGGCAAATTAAAAGGACAACTTTGCTTAATCCCCGTTCTTTCTCCCCAAAACGAAAGCAAATTTTTAACCACAAGTGACTTTAACCGGTTGGAAATACAATTAGACATCAAAAGGCAGTCCCATGGCCGGGGAACTTACCTTGGCAAGACCCTCATTACCACACAACTCATTCAGAAGTTCTTCAGCATTCCTTCCATTGCCGTATACCCGAACTGCGCTTTCAGCAACAGTGTGAAAGACATTGCCAGGCGAATTAGATTGCTCAATCCTCTGAGTCATTTGTTGAATATCATCCTAAAAGAAATGGCAGATAGGACAGCAGGCCCCATGTAAGTATCTCTTACCATTACATACCAATTAACTATTTTATGACAAAAAAGAGAAAATTAAAATCTCAATTATACGAAAGAAAAAACCTGAAAATCACGGCCACAAGGTTTGTCAGCTGCACTTGACTTCCTCCCATCAAGCTGGCCCTGTGATTGAGGTTCTACAGCAGGGAATGGCGGAGGTGCAGATGCTCCACGACTAAGAGCCTGAGAAACGATAGGCATCATTTGTTGGACCATCCGTGACAGATCAATTCCACCACCTTGGCCTCCTCCCAATCCTGAAAACATGTTCCCAATATCGTGGCTATCAACCTGCTGAGCTAGTTGACTGACAGTGTTCATGATTTGGGGGCTTTGAGTGAGTTGCTGCAACATATTCCTAAAAACATCTGGTGAACCAACACCAGTCCGCTCTGAAACCCCGGCCAATAAGCCATTTAATGCAGGGCTTTGAAGAACTTGAGAGACAGCATTAGCAGCATCTAATTGATCATCAGAACCTTGCCCTCCTGACAGTCTACTACTCTGAACACCTGGATTACTTGGGGACGCATCAGGTTCCACCCTATTCACAGAAGAGCTCTGAGATACAAGTGATTGCAAAATCTGTTGGCCAGTTGTTCTAGCACTCAAGTTCTGATCAAGAGAAGAACTAGTTGTTCCACTATCACCAGTACTAACAGATGATTTTGTCTGCTTGACACGCGTCTGACCACAATGATGATATAGAAAGTTGGATTAAAAATTATGAGAAACCACAAAACTTCAGAAACTATAAGCCAACATTGTTTTACCATATTGTTCTAGTAGATGCAAATCAAATGATGATTTTCAACTAACGTAAATAAGATAATTTAGAATAAAGTAAAACTTGATCATCACACCTTACGTTCCAAACCCCCCAACCCCAATCCAAGTGGAACAGCTTTGGCATTATTTTCGTTGGATCTCAGAACACTTCCTGAAGGGTCTTCTGACTTTACCAAGAGTTCTCCACTTGAACTTGGAGGGCGTTCCACTGTGCCAGTTGATACATCCTTTGAACTCACACCACTCTCAATGATATTGTTACTTCCTTCAGCATGTTGAGGTTGTGACTGATTATTATAGTAACAGAGTACTGATCAGAGATTATAAACAGATAATTACTAATAAGATCATTATAATATAAACAAAGCATACCTTCTGTTCTTCAGTTTGAAGAATGTCTGCTGGTAATGCAACATCAGAATCCCCAGCTTCACTAACAGCCACATTACCGGGTTGTCCATTACCTGCACCAGATGTAACACATGATTTTCTCATCAGATTCTGCTTTGACCTTAAAAACCAGAGATACCACATGAACAAGTAACCTTGTAGTTATCACCATCTCAAAACAATTAATGGCCAGCTACCTGACGCAACCTGGTTTTCTCCTTGCAAGTTACTGACAAAGTTTCTAAGTCGCGAATTGACTTCAGCAACAATAGAGGATATTGATGAGTCAGTTGGTGCAGATTGTGCTGCACTGGACACTGCACCAGCAAGACGTGCTGGGACAGCAGCAGCAAGAACATTTCGCACAGGAAGAACCCGCATTGAACCAGAACCAGCATTATTCCCACGTTCTCCTTGCACCCCTTCCCCATTGCTTGTTCTGTTACCAACTGCAGAAACGATGGGTGCCAGTGCGGTGCCTGATAATTTATGATAATCATTAAACAAAAGTCACTTTGCTTCAGTTTAAAGAAAAAGAAAATTACGGTCAGGGCTGAAGCAGATTTTACCCACCAGCATGTATATGAATGTTGATGTGCCTTGGAGCATTTCCAATACCAACAGGACCTAGAGTTGGAGGATTTGATGGAGAATGAGAACCACTGAAGAGGGAGCTGGTTTGAAGGGGAAAAGGCTGCAAATAAACAAATCAGTGCATGCATGATTAATAGGATTATAAAGGGAGTTCAAAATGTTAATTCTAATTAATCAAAGCAATTTAATGACATAAATGTTTCCGGCTAGGGACCCAACAGTATCAAACCTCATGCAAAATGTCCAGTGCATATAACAAGAGACTCTTATAACAAGGATGTTTAAATATTATCATAAATCAATAGGATATGTTAGCAGGGATTTTGCTAATATTTGACCAAGTTGATAATGCAAACAAATTTTGAGCACACCTGAACCATTATAGGATTTGGCCCTGAAGGAGATATATAAACTGCTGGTCCAGCATTGACTGAAGATTCTGCCTGTGAATTGCATGAAACATTTTTACTGACATTTTCTTATTCAATGACAATAGAGAATAAGGATATAAGAGATTTTTGAACCATACAGGAGAATGTCCCATACGCAGCGTCAATATGGTTCGACCAAGCTCTAAAAGAAGGGCACCTAAATGCTGCATTGCAAGGCCTACTTGCACTGATTCTGTTTGAATTTGCCCCCTCACCGCAGGATCGGGAGAATCCCTCTCTTGCTCCAAACGTCCTGCAATATGCTACAAAAGTTGCAGCAAATTAAAAATACACACAGAATCAGATAACAAAATTTTCAAACTTGAAAGGGAGAAAAGAAAAGGAATGTGAAATTGATTCAGTATAAAGAATCCTCAAATGTTTGTATACATATATATTGCCACTTCATTAAAGCCACTAAAACTTGTATTATGAATTTTCAAATTATCTAATGGAGAGAATGTCTCATTTAGCTTCCACAATCTACATGTATTAATGAATTTTATAACATACAAAAGTTTCACTCAGAGAAAGCCTATTAATTTTACAGGTCCTAAAATGTTAGTATATATCATAAATCAAGAACATTTCCTCCAGATGGAAGCAAGCACATGATAATTCAGAATCCAATAATCTTTCTCCCAGATACCTGCTTGGACAGAGTGAGGGCAGATTGGGAAATCAAATCAGAATGCACATGTCAAAGGGAGTTCACATAGATTCAGCGTAAAACAGATATAAGGATCAAATATTCTACATAGAAACTAGTATTCCAGGTATAATATTAATCCCAGCATCAATTTAAAAACTTAACAAGAAAAGCCTCAAACATTCCAGATGACAGTAAACACAGAAAACATGCTAAAGCAAGACACTTACAGACAATGCAGCAATAGCATGACTGCTGAGAAGCCGTTCTGCATGGCGCATTACAATGCTCAATGCTTCAGGTGTTGGCAAGCCCCGTGCGTCAGATGGTAATTCTACCCTTGGTTGGTCTCCTCTATTAGTTGCAGATGAGTGCAGCTGATAGCCTACATAATGCAGCAGCAGTTAGTCACTGTAACTATTTTCAAACAAAATGTGCAGTTAATGCCTTTCGTGCTATCACCATTTGGAGAATGTGCCTCCATGCAGTTCATAAACTCGGAGAGAGTATTTAAAGCATCAGGAATTGGCTGAAGCAAAAGAAAATGATGGAATTAGACAACAATCAAATTATAATCTGCAAAAAAAAGGTATAAGTTCATTTGTACTACCGAATTAAGTGAAGGAACAGGTACTGCTGCCGGAGTCAAAGGAATTGGCATAACTTGAGGAGAAAATTGAAATGTTTGACCAGGAAATGATTGTGTAGACTGTGTCCGATTTCCTGCTTGGTTCTGACCACCACTATGTGCTCCATCTGTTTCATTTCCTTGAGAAGCCTGAAAGAGAGCATTCTTTTAACAATATGCACAGATCATTTTATCAATTTGAGCATTCTCTGTTAATACCTGCTTAAGAAACCAAAAGCAATATCAATAAGTACTTAAACCCCATAACCCATCACATTCTCTTCTAGTTTCCCTCATGCTACATTTAAATCATTGACATATACAGTTAGCTATAATAGTAGAAAATTTGAATAGAATTGATATTCTTCAAGCTGAATCATTTGCTAAAAGGAAGCTTTGGAGGAAACATGTGCATCAATTGCACCTAGTGACGAAGACAATTAATCATGGTTTTTGTAAACCACCCAAAGTCAAATTTAACTTGTTAACTTTAAGCAAAGCAAAGTTGAAATCAAGTATTACTCACAGATGTTGAAGATTGTGTACTGTTGGTACCATTAGTAGTAGGCTGACCTCCAACACCAAAAGAATTTAGAACTGCCCCAATAACCTATAAGTCAAGCAACAAAGAATGAAATAATAAGAATCAATATCATTCACATTCACTGATTTCACTTGGCAATTAAAGAAGTCAACTTATGAAACAGACTTAAACCTGAACTGATATACTTCACAAATAAAAAAAAATAACAAAAAAAGACAAAGTACTTACCCGAGTAAGGTCTGGAACGATGCCTTCACCTTGCTCTCCAACATTAAAGGTCCCAAGAACCACACTGTGCGAAATTTGCCCAACTCGATTACGAGGAATGCCTGCACTAGCATCATTTCCTGCCAATTCATTGTTTAATTAACTCTTGACAGCTGTAGCTTTTAGTAAAATGCTCTGAATTCGCAGACAAGGCAAACACCAATGTGCAAATCAATACCTCGATTAGCATTATTTCCATTTGCCTCTCCTGAACTTGTATCAGATGAAGGCTGTGATTGGGCTGGCTGCCTTTCAACTAAGTGCAATGTGTGCCCATTCTCAACATCTAGAAACAGTAAAGGATAACTTGTATAAAATGAACCACAACATAGGCAATGGTCGCAAACTTGGACTTGATGTTGCGATAATCATATCTCTTTACGCAAGGGAGCATCTTGAGTTCAACCTTTGTTTTGATAGTTATATTTACTAAAAAGCAACCATATCTCACTTTTAAGGCAAGGGCTTTACCACAAAGGTCATATCCAGTATTTAAGGCACCTATTTTATGAGTCAATCTTTATCCACAAGTCCTATATACATTTCTAAATTAATGAAAAAAAAAGGCTTATTTCCAATTTTGATTATACTTATGACACATAACATGAAGTGACTAAGAAGCAATATATTTTGTATGCTACGGCTACATATTTGAGCCATTTAGTCAGTGAACAATTTGGAATGATGTTGGGTTGAGCAAATTTTGCAAAGGTAATAAGACTATCATGTAACAATGAAGTACAAGTATGAAAGGAATAGCAAGAAAACAGAGGGGCAAAAAAGTTGCTGCTTAGACTCACTCACTGCTTGTATACATATGGTCAATTTCAAGAAGCAGCTATCACCACTAGCAATCTACATAATTTTCCAGGAACAAAACCAAACCAACGTACGTACAGAACTATTCTGCATGCCTAGTAATACTAAAAATATATGCACGGCTCATGCTTAAAATTATACAGTTCAGATAATACCGCTCAAGAAAATGGCAACCAAGAAACTATGGTTAACCAGGCACCAAACTGCAGTACTGAAAATCTTAAATATAGAGGAATCTCATTAACTCATGGCAAAGATATTCTCTAGCAACATAACTAATAGGATACGATATTCTGAAAGGAGATGTTCATCCTTTAAGACCTTCCCCCTGAAAATCAGCCGTTGCTGACCAACTGGAACGCCAATTTCATTAGCTATTTTCTCCTTGAACAACAAAACTGGTGTCTGAATTCATCCAAGTAATAATGTATCAGCTAAAAGCTGGATGACACACAACCTTTCTTAAAATTTAAAGATGCACTGAATGGCAGAAAATTTTGAGAACGTCCACATGCTTGAAGGCAAACCCTTACACTTTTGTCAACATGGAAACTAAAAATCTGTGAATCCAGAGTCTTGATCTTAAGCTCTACAAATGAATCTGAAGATTCCCCAGAGACATTGCCTGTACTTGAACCTTCATTAGAGTGCTGATCTGCCATAGTGGTTCAATGGCTACAAACACCTAAAACAGCCAAAAGGAAAAGTATTACTATCATTTCCATCAAGATCATGCCCTAATTCAAATTCCTAAGGTAAACTATCATCAGCCAAAAATTCGTTCCAAAAGATGTCATAATCACAATAAATTAACATCCAAGGTCACAGAAGAGAATTATTTTGTCAAATTAATTTCTCTAATTATCAGGTCAACAACTAAATTAGCTGGCTAGCAACATGGAAGAATTGAGATGATAGATAAAACAAAACAAAAAATGCACGACGGGTGCAAAGTAATAATAGCTTGCCACAATTTTAGAATCTTATCCGTAAACATCCATTTTAGCATAAAGATAGAACTTCTTTTCTTACATAACAATGATATCATGAATTATACTTTCCGTCAAACAAACACATTACAAGCAATGCAAAGCAATTGTGTTTGCAATGGTCAACAAAAGTCAAAATTCCCTACATTTCAAGGTACATCTTCTCACAACCAAACACGCTGAAGTCGGATCGAAGAACCTAGACGACAACCAATAAGATCAAAATAATTTAAGGCAAATTATTACCATAAAATGTGCACTAAATCAAATAAAATAAATTATGTTTATGGTTCGTAAGAACAAGCTAATCCAAAAAATTTTTTAAAAAAAAGAACAAGAAAAACAATAAGGGAACCCAAGGCACGAACCTAATTGGAGCGCGGAAGTTGGAATCGATGAGTGAAAATCCGAACGAACTTGAGAATTCGATTTAACCGATGAAAAAGCAACTGAATGTGTACGAAACTGGACGACTTAGGGTTCGCTAAAAATCGCAACGGTTCGGACAGACGAGGCGGGCCAAGCTGAGTTCGGCTACGACGCTGCCAATGTGGCTGGCTTTGTTTATGAGCTATTCGATTCGAGAAGAATCTAGATCAAGCTGTGGTTCATTTCGTGATGCGACGGTAATCTTTCCAGCCGACGTCGTTTCTTTTAGTCGTCTCCTCTCAACCTTTTCTCGTCTTCCTTTTTCTCTCCGTTTTCTTGGGCTAAAATGGCGCCGGTACCCTAAGTGAGAACTAAGCCCATGTCACTGTAATGTGTTAAAAGCCCAGCCTAGGACGAACAAATGTCAATCTATGACTTCATTAAAAAAAATGTTGCTTTTAAAATACTTTTATTTTCATTTTTTTATTTTTTTTATATAAAGTACTCTGATTTTAAGTATTTTATTTTAAAATTTTTATATTTTATTTTAAAAATTTTATATTTTATTTTAAAAATTTTATAATAAAATTTACAAATATTTAGAAACAAAGAAAACAATTTTATTTATCAAAATTCTACAAATGGTTGAGCCAAGATTCTATAATGCTAAGTAATTCCTATAGAAGTAAGTATTTGAATCTTTTTGGTATAAAATCATTGAAATGGACCAATAAAATCATGAGATTTGCCAATTTGCCATATGGAGTTTGGTACCAATCCAAATAAGTAAACATTGAAACAATATTCGAAAATTATGGTAATGATTTTGATTGTATGGTGCAAAATCAAAATATGCCAGGTATATGAGGAAGACAAGTACTGGATGTTTCCACTTAATTTTAGTACCAGATAAAACCCTTGCTCGGAATGAAACAGTTTTTCCTTTCATTTGGTTTCATTTGAAGATGAACATACCTGGGACTTGTTCACAGAAGTAAACAGTAAGATCAGACAACATGGATTCACTGATTCGTTTACAGATTGATTTTCCGTTCTAGAGGTAAGAGAACTGCCAACCTTTTCTCTTTCACAGATTGATTGCCCAATCAACATGCTCCAATAGTCTATTCGCAGGGTAAGTACAAAAATCATACACAAACAGTGCATTGTCACGATAGCATTGGCAAGAATCTTGGTCCAAAATCACGGGGAGCTGTTACCCTTGAGCAGGACCCGCGATGCCCTGGCGACGTTCAGTTTTAACCTCTATCTTGTCGTGGATCACATTTAATTTGAATACTTGGTCACGTATTTCTCATATTGTCTCTCTTTCTGTTTTCCATTCAGCGCGGTTACATGAAAGCCAGGGAATCGAAGGAGGAAGGTCAAGCAGAGAAGTCAACGACTCGACAAAGGAATAATTACTGTGATGGTTGAGAGATAAAAAGGTCAAACAAGAAACTCGAAAAGGTCAGGGGTCCACACCAACTCAGCGTCTTTTATTCGATTCATTCAGCTCATAAAACTTGGTATACACCAGAAATATTCAGGTTTTGGTTGGACAAGCATTGTCCTGTTTTGGCCTGGCACCGCTGCCACCAACCACCACAGACAGAGCTATCAGCTTTCCAATTTTTTGGCCATGGATTACGAGAAATTGTCAAGCAAAACCGCTGGGAAACCAATTCTGTGCAAAGGTAACTGTAAATGAAGTCCCCCAAGGTCTTTTTCCTTCTGTCTCTGTTTTTCTTCTCCTTGTTTTTTTTGTTAGAGAATGAAGCCACGTGTTGCTACTGCGTTTAGCTGCGGTTTCTCGCGAGCCAGGGGAGCCTCTAGTGATCGAGGAAATCATGGTTGCCCCTCCGAGTCCCTACGAAGTACGGATTCGGATAATCTGCACCTCTCTCTGTCACAGCGACATCATCTTTTGGAAACTGAAGGTGGTCTATCTGTCGATCCAGCTGTCTTGATCTGTAACTTATTCCCTTCAAAATTTCGGCATTATTGTTGCTTACCTGAATTGTTGTCTCTGTTTGAAAAGGTGCCTCCTGCTTGTTTCCCCAGAATTCTGGGCCACGAGGCCGTCGGGTGAGCTTGATTTCTTCGTTGACCGTTTTTGTTCTACGTAGTAAATTTCATTTTCCGGAAATTATCAAAGATGGGAAAAAGAAATTGCTTTTGACTTTCAGAAAAAGATGTCATCTCTGTTTTTCTCGTTTCTCTTTCTTAAAAAAAAATATCTCTTTATAATTTGGCAATCGGCATCCTTCTTTTTCTTCATTTAAAACTCAAATGCATACAATTTCTATGATTTAAACCTGAATATAGCAAGGCAACAAGTTGCTTATGTTCAATTTACAAGTTGACATTGTGGTTGTAGGGTGGTGGAGAGTGTCGGTGAGAATGTAGATGAGGTAGCCGAAGGAGACGTTGTCATCCCAACGTTCATGTCAGATTGTGGAGAATGTGCAGATTGCCGTTCAGAGAAGAGCAACTTATGTTCAAAATTCCCGTTTAGGGTCCATCCCTGGATGCCTAGATATGACGCCAGCAGATTCACTGATCTTAAGGGAGAGGCTTTGTATCATTTTCTATTCGTTTCGAGTTTCAGCGAGTACACAGTAGTAGATATCACCCATGTAGTGAAGATTGATCCTGCAATCCCTCCAAACAGGGCATGCCTCTTTGGCTGTTGTGTATCTACAGGTAATGGGGTTTTGATTTTCATGTTATGGCATTTAAAATTTCAAAATTTACCTTGAATTCTGTATCTAGAAGTCTATGAACAACCTTCTGTTTGATGACTTCTAGTCAATTTTCTTTTAGCCATCAACTAAAGTGTGTTCAGAAAAGTATCCATTTATCATGGTTTAATTCTTCCGGTGTTTGTTACTTAAATTGGACTTGATTGGGCCATTGAGGTAGCTGCGTTTTGCATTGGACTTTATACTCCTTGTTACTATCTCTGAAATTACCATGGTCACTTGATTCTTAGTTTGTTACCCCATGCACAATGAGTTTCATAACTATTATAAACATCTCTATCAGCAGTATCAACCATTGTGCTAGTGCATGCTTTTTCCCAAGCACTGTGAAATTTACATAACCTTTGGCAAAGTCTGATGATAGAAAGTACCGCTACTATACGGGCTAAATTTTCGGTTTTTAAGGGGTTGGTGCTGCTTGCAAAACGGCAAATGTTGAGGCAGGATCAACTGTTGCTATTTTCGGGCTGGGATCAATCGGATTAGCGGTATGATCTTGAAGAAAAGTTTCACCCTGTATCTGACATTTATATGTGTTAAGTTTGAAAGACTGACTCGCAGCTTTCTTGGTTCCTAGGTTGCAAAGGGAGCAAGGCTATGTGGTGCAAAAAGAATTATAGGAGTGGATATAAACCCAGAGAAATTTGAAATTGGTGAGTAAATTTATGTCTCATACTTGTCATTGAATTTTCATTTTGTTGAAAGCTTGTAAGTCATCTGAACCATGGCCAGAATCACCTTCTTATATGAGTAGCAATGATCCACCATGTGCCCAATTGAAAGCAGATTACTCCGAGATCAATACTTTTAGCTGGTGATTACTATTAAGTGCAAACAGTTCTATCTTATGCGATTATGATGATACGTTTCGTGTGAATTTTACTTGACGTTTCCTTCATGTTTGGTGCAGGGAAAAAATTTGGGGTCACTGAGTTTATCAATTCAAAGGACTGTGGGAACAAATCTCTGAGCCAGGTCTTCCTTGCAGTCTATGATATTATTTGTTGAAATTAATAGCTGTAAACATTGAATTCAAAACTTGTTATTTATGAAAGCATACCATGTATGTTTGGATGTCATCATACATATATACCATGAGGTTGATAGTAAGACATTTAAGACCATACGGCTTCTGAGCTTGGAGACTGATTGGTTGCCTTTTTGATAGCTTGATGAGCATCCTGTTATCTTTATGATGCTTTTTAACAACGAAGAATCTATATACATTTTCTGTTGGCTTATCTTGACTAGCTGATTAATTTGCTAAATTTCGGTTTTTGTTTTTCTTTCCTATCTAATTTTGAGCAGGTAATCATTGAGATGACCGGAGGAGGTGCTGATTATTGCTTTGAGTGTGTTGGTTTGGGATCCTTGGTACAAGAGGCCTATGCAAGCAGCCGTAAGGTATCCTATCTCTATCTCTCTCTCTCTCTCTCTCCAATAGACACACATTTAATCACTTACTAAAGCTTTACCCAGAGCTTCTGGCTAGCTTACTTATATTTGGATGTCCTTTGCATTTGTGTGTTTTCTTTGTACAATATGATATGTATTCTAGACATAAAGACTGTATGATCTGTTTACGTTTCTGTCTTACTAAGCAAAATACGATTCACTGCTAAATAATGCATGGGGATAACTTCATCATTTTTGTATCTTTGGCTCTGTGTGTAATTGAAGGGTTGGGGAAAGACGATTGTTATGGGAGTGGACAAGCCAGGTGCACAGTTGAACTTCAGTTCCTTTGATGTCCTTCATTCTGGGAAAGTCCTCACTGGATCCTTATTTGGAGGAATCAAAGCCAAATCCGACCTTCCAGTTCTGATAAAGCGTTACTTGGACAAGGTAAATTTTTACAGTGATTACTCACTAGTTTATCTCCTTTCTGTACTCCCTTTCTTGCTTGTTCTATCTTTGCTTGTCCTAGCTTGATCATGAAGCCTACCCTGTATTCTAAGCTTAATTTATACTTTCAGACCCATCAGTGGCCTGTCATGCTATGTTAGTTGCTTTAAGGGAAACCCTAACCCAACTTATTTTCCACGAATACATTTCATGGGAAAGATTCCCTGCTAATCTTATGGAATGTCTAATGCGAATTGAGTCTATAGATGTGTGCTTAACTGCTTGTACATTTTCCAGGAATTGCAGCTGGACGAGTTTGTCACTCATGAGGTGAAATTTGAAGACATCAACAAAGCCTTTGAATTACTTATAGAAGGGAAGTGCATCCGCTGTGTGATATGGATGGATAAATGAGAAATTTCGTCTCACTTCACTTGAACCAGATGCTTATGCTAATAACAGGGTTTTACTTGTTCATGTGCCCTGATATTGTGATCATTGTCTATTTTTTTTGTAAGATTGAGATCGATATGTTTGCTGGTTTTAATGTTCAAATAAATTACAGTCGTCTGGATTAAAAAATCTCAGAAAACTTATGTCAGTGGACAGCTTATTTTCTGATAAACAAGATGCAGACCACACCGACGGCCTTCATGACACTGCGAATGCGCTAGATGCGCCTGTAAAGTATTCATTTGGGGAGTCCTTGGTTTTCTTAGATGACCCAAAGTGCCTGAACCGATAAACACCAGAGGCAGCTTCCTCTGGCACTTCCCATTCTATGGTTGTTAAGCCATAAAAACTGGTATCTACTTTCCACTTGAAATACAAGCAAAAATCATCATCATCATACACTGGAATCCACCGCCCATCTTGAAGCATCTCCACTACAGCAAATGTGCCTTCTGTCAAGAGGTCATACCTCGGGTTAGCACTCCAAAATGTAGCATTTGGTTTATCTCCCTTCTTGAATGAACCGCCTTTCGGTTGGCCTACATCTTGCTGCATATCTCCAAATCTTTTGCCTGGTGGCGGCGAGTCTCCTGTAGGGTCTAATACGAGGCTGAGCTGAACAGAGGAAAGATCCGGTGGTAACAATCCTGTTCCCCTGAGCTTTTCTCCTGTAGCCATTGCTTCTGCCAGTTTCTTAAACTCTTGGATATAAGCTGACAATGTATGAGGACCGTAGAGTGTTGAAGCAGCCTGCATATCTCATTGCATATAAGATATTGAATCGAAAGGAAGCCCTTTAAAATAGATTTCTCGTTTGATCTGCTTTGTTATAGTCCATACCTCATACCGCTGCTGCTTATACTCCTCGAAAGTTGCTACATACTGAGAATACGTGTTTGTAAGACCTGCTATTACAACATGGGTGTCGTCATCAAATTCTCCATTTCCATTACTTATCAAAGTCTCTTTGACTGCTTCCCTCAGTCGCCGACCAGCCATTGTGGTGAACTCTGCAAAACTCCAAAGTTTTTTGAATGTGATTAATGAAGAAAACTTAATACTACGTATTAGGTTGACTGTGAGCATTGTGTGACTGATTTTGTCCAAAAACTTTCCTATAAAGAGAAGCATTTAACTCGGGTAATTGAGTTATTTAGTTAAGTCACTGCAAGCACTGAAACTTTAGTCGCAGAAAGATAAAAGCGAAGGATCACGTAAGAGAAAGCAAACCTCCAGGCACAGATAGGATAACAAAATTTCCCAACCTCAGCATTTGAATGGGAAGAATAGCGGGCTGCAGAAATTTGGACAGAAAGCGGCGATGTGAGACAGTTTAGAGAAAGTCAAGAGTTTCTTTTCTACTTTTCTCTTTGTGATGTAAGCTCAATTGGACTGGATGTATCAACAAAAAGATCGTCTTACCGCCCAGGCATAAGGTAGAAACATTTCGCCAGTGCTTAGCAAAACGGATTTGGGCTTTTGGCAGTCCACCTGATATTGGCTGGGCTCTTTCAACAAATCCCTTAATTGTTTCCACATCTCGTTGATCTGCACAGGAGAAACATCAGATTAAGAATCTCAGGCATTGAAACACTAATACGCAAGAGATCCAAGATAGCAAGTGACGGCCCGAATTGAAAGGTTGTAAGTGCTAACCTCTGTGTCGCCTGTTGAAAACCAAAGGCTCCAGGCCCATCTGTAGTCCCAGCCGCAAAACCCGGCCCAAGGGCTGCTGGACAAGTCTTTACTATAGTGTTTTCAGCCAACTCCACTTCGATGTTGGTGAAGTTTAGATACGCATGGCGATAATCAATTTTTCCACTCAATTGGTTAGTAGCAGAAGTGAATAGCTCCACGGCCTTTTGGAATTGCCTCTCTCCAATGATCTTGGTGCTCAATATTTCATCTGGGTACCTGTCATACAAAGTTAAATTTTCTTTCAATCAAGCCCAAGTAAATCAAAACAAGCTAACAAATCAGCCATTCCAGCAAGTGGTGCAGGTGTAACTACCCAGGGCCACGGCCCACGCAAAGCTGGTCATCGCCATTGCAAGAGGAGCGATTGGAATCACAAGGTTTCCCAGTGTCAGTGCAAAATGCTCCTAGCACATTCGGGGTCACATCTCCAACATTTGATTGGCAGAATGCTCCCACAAATCGGGACCCATCGTTCTTCCTCACCTTGAAGCCTTGGCTGGTTGCTTTCCCACAAGGTTTTCCTCCGGTGGCCTTGATCGTTTGGGCTTTCTTTATTAGTTTGCTGATGTCTATCTCTCACAAGAAAATATTGTAAATCCATAATCAGTAATCAGTGCGAGTAATTTCAGTTTGCTTTACATTGTTACGTTCTTTTTTGGTTCATTATTTGAAAAAGGCAGTCAGAGGTATGCCTACCGGGGGAGGCAGAAGACCTGGTGATTGGAGCAGAGAGGGATTTGTTGCCAAAAGAGAACCAGTCTTCGAAGAACCTCGCAGCAGAGCCCCTGTTGTCTCCACTGATGAGCTTGTTGTCTCGGCTCATGGATGTTCCATGCGTGGCGAACCAGCTGAACGCACCTATGCTGTTCTTGCTCTCAATATCCAGAAACTTCAAAAGGGTCATTGTTGTATCGACGTTGCTGGGGTATCTAGCCCTCTCTTCTGGTGGGTTGAACAGGTATGCACTTGGGCTCCTGTTTATCCCCGCATTCTCCACGTCCCCTAAAACAATATATATGTCACGAAATAAAATTTCTCAGAAAGAGATTTAAGGATGCTCTAGCCTTCATGGAAAAGGAAATTAAGCATTTCAAAGTCAGAAAAAAAACCTTACCTGAGTTCAAGAAGATCGAGCCAGGTTTGAGGTTGTTGTGAGCCTGAATGATGCTCTGCTCGATTGCCGTTACAATTGCATCGAATGATTGTTTGATAAACCCTAGAGAAGTAACAGAGTAAACCACGTACTGCAAGTAACCAGCAGGCCCTGCGTGAGTATGAGTGCCACTGATCGCCAAATTTTCTTGCGTATACAAATCTCCAAACCTTCAAAAGATAAACTTTTCATGCACATTAATCAAAGGGTGATATCTCAAGGTTTCGGAAGTTACATAATTTATCTTGCATGGCTTTGGGTTTACCTTTCTTGGAGCCTCTCGAGCACTTTTATAGTGACAAGCTGTGATGCCATGCCTGCATCAAGATTAACAAAAGCAAGCCTTGGTCCTTGTGAACTTTCAGCAACGATGAAAGTTCTCGCTCTCAGTCTGAAATGGATACCGGCAGTGCTCTGCTCCATGTTAGCGTAGCCCATCATGTTAACCCCAGCAGCAGGACCCGTCATATCGTAGCTCCCAACACCAATCAAGTACTCGCCATCAACTTCTTTTATCAAGGCAAAAGCAGTACAAAGAGCAACAAAAGGCGATAGCAAATGTAGGTGTTTATGCATTTTGCTAAGAGTCTGTTTCAAACTAGTTAATCCCATCAGCCGTGAAGCTATATATATATATATATATATATATATATAAAGGTAGCTAGCTTTCAATTCGAGTTTCTTGGATTTTCTGGCAAATGTTTCCTAGTATTTTGTGAACGGATTCGATTCATTTAGAACATATATAAAAAAGAGGGATCATCAGCTTGTTCTTTTGTCTATTTGCCTGAGGGGTTTGAAAATTTGAGTTGGCACAAGAGCATCATTCCTTGGGTTGTTCAGCTGAGGGAGACTGACAAGGTGTGAGCTTGTCTATTGCTAAATGTGTTATGATGCTACTGCGGCAGAGTCGATGATCTCTTGTTCGTGGGAGATCAGTTTAACAATTTTTTCATATACAACTTTCAAGTAAATAAATATTCTTTTACTACATTTTTTTTAAAATAAAAGCTCACAAAAAATACAAGCTAAAAAATTCTCCCAACTCACAAGTTGAACTTAAATTTTTAATAAGAAATAAATTATTAAAATTATCGAATTTGAAGATGACAAACAATATATACTTAATTGGCAGTAAAATTGCTAATGGATATAGAGAATTTCTTATTTTAAAGACAAAAAAATTTTATTAGAATTTCCCAAAAAAAAAGGAGAGAATTTAAATTATTTAAACCGCAGCTTGAAAGAACAAAAATGACAAACATCGGAAGAATAAAGTATTACTAAAAAGTAAAAAGAAAATTTCCTAATATGAGAAATTGCTTTTGTCAACTGATCAGTAATAAAACTCTGCATTTACGCCTTTCAATATGACTCAAGATGTGTTTCAACCGCGTACACAATTAACTTAATAAGATCCCATTATTTGAAAGAAAAACTAGAGTGTTGAGTTTGGATTGTGACATGCATTGGATGGATAGAAAAGATATATGAAAACCATTATTTTGTAATTATCTACCTTGGTCAATTAATAAATAATAATATCAAAGCATACACACCAGTTATTTCATATATAATAAACAGAAGAACAAGAGTAAACCACTTGTTTTGTAAATTAATTGGTTGAAAAGTGAGAGAAGTTAAACTTCATATGCATGTTAATTTCAAAGATAATTTTAAAGTACTTCTATTTTTGTTAGGTCTGAGATATTAGCCATCATGATCGTGGTGGTCCTAAGCTTCAAAAGAAAAAAAAAAAACAGAAAAAATAAATGGTAAAAGAACCCTACCTCCACCAAGCATCGTTTTTGCTCGTTAAAAATGGCTTCCATAAGTGACATTTCAACCGAAAGGAAAAAAGAAAAGCGAATGCACCACTTTTGTTTGAAATGAATGCCTTTTACACTATGCAGACTCCATGCCCTCATCCATTAGAAAACGAAACCACCATAAAGCAAAGTGTAATATTGAAGTTAAAACATTGCATCTGTTCAACTAGGTTAATTTGTCATCCAAGGGGTTGGTTCAAATAATGAGAGGAGGTGATGATGACTCTCCCATACCTCTTTGTCTGCTTATTCTTTCTTTTATTATTTTAAAATTAGTTTGAATAATGTCGTGTCGTGAAAATAATAATAAGAATCAAATTTCATAATAATTTGTTTGGCCTTTTGACTAATTAGGGAAGCACAAAGTTGTTAAATTCATCATAAGAATTGTCCACCCTTACTCCTTGGACTATAGTTTTTGTGTCTGCATATGTAATCAAGTGCTATACATCTGCCAATGTCGCACTCGATGCACCAAGAATGTGATGACTAATTTCGTGGAATTATTTGCTTTGGACAGAACCAAAACTTCAATAATACACCATTCCCAGATCTTTACCCTTCATTATGTATTGATATAGATTTGAAAAATCAAGGCAGACCGCAAGTGTGTCTCATTCATTGGATGTCATGCGAAGATGTGATATTATGAACTTATCCGAATGCTAGTGTTTATCCAAATTCTACATTATCTTTCGGAAAAAGTAGAGGATGGTGGGTGCGGCGTGGGACTAGAAATGATCATGAAGACAGGACATACACAAGAACAGAAGAAATTAATACATTAATAATGTCGAAATCACAAAAATAGGAAAGGAAGGAAATGACATATCCTTTCTCACATATCATGAAATACTAGTACTAAGTATATGATTAAAAACCCTTATATAAACAAACTTTAATATTTTTTTTTTGTTATAGCAAACTTACAATCAAAGCAGGAGGAAAGAGAACTTATATGAAATATACAACCCCAAAAAAGAAGAGACATTTTCAACAAATAAACCACACAAGCATCAGCATTTACTTGGAAATAACAGATTGCCTTCTTAATGGGAAGCACTCTCCTTTTCTTTCTCCTTCTCTTCCTCTGTCTTGGAGTGGTAACCAGGAAGCTTCTCCTTGATTTTCTCCAAAATTCCCTTCTTTTCCTTTGCCTCGGCGCCTTCATGGGGCTCAGCGGCGACGCACTCAGCTGGGGGTGGAGGAGGAGGAGGGGGGACCTCTTCAGCTTTCTTGTGCTGTCCAGGGAGTTTCTCTTTGATCTTCTCAAGGAAACCTTTCTTTTCTGGCTCTGCTTGGACAACTGGCTCATCACACTTTTCCACTGGGACTGAGGTCTCCCCGTGCTTGATCTCCTCTTCTTTCTTTTCTCCTCCCAACTTCTCATCGATCTTTTCTTTCAGTCCTTTCTTCTCCTTCTTTTCCTTCTTCTTCTTCTTCTTCTTCTCCTCTCCTTCACCTTCCTCCTCGTCGCTGGACTGCACATTCAAAATACAGATTGCATATCCCGAGATCAGTCTCTATAAATCTCATGATCAAGGGATACTAAATACATAGTAATTAATTAAAACTGTATAGATAAAAATGGAAATTTTGTCCACCCAGTTTACTCTTTGTACTGTTTTAACATAAAACATGATCAAAGTACTTACAGAGCTAGAGCTGCTGTCCGATCGGTGAAGCTTCTCCAGGAGACTGTGTTTCTTCTCCTCTCCTGCTTCCTCTTTTGCTCCTCCTCCACCTTTGTCTCTTCTATCTTAACCTTTTCATCAAATTCAGTGGCGATCACCACCTCCTCTTGGGGCTTCTCCTCTTTCTTCCCCAAGAAATCAAACAACCCTCGGTCCTGGGTCTCCACAGCTCCCTCACCAGCAACGTTGCTCTCGCACTCAGGGCCTTTGTTGTGATGCTCCTCAGCCATTTTTGATAAAACTATTCAACCAGCACTAAAACAGAACTATGATCAAAGCTCAGTGTATTTGAACAGAACGCAAATGAAATGAAAAAGATTTCTGGATCACTTCACTTAGAGAGTAGGAAACGGTTTGATGGATTTTGAGCAATCAGAAAAACTGGGCTTTTATAGCATCCAAAGCATCATTCACTACGCGCATCTGACGCGATTAAGAAAAGGAAAAAAAAAATCATTAACGGAAGCTCTGGGTTAGCCAATCGAACGCCATTCCTGTAACCGACCTGTGCATTAAACAAAAGGAAAAAAATTCTTAAACAATATACTCTCCGGGATAATCAATCGAAACGTACTCGCCTTATCTATCCGACATCTGTCCTTCATGCATAGGTGCCAACTCATGACAGCAAGTGTAGACGTGCTTTATGAGCTAGCGCTTCTGGAAAGTAACAGTCAAAAGGCCGAAAAGAAGAAAAAGTAGAGAAAAAGAAAGAGAGATACACCCTGGGATGGACCAGTCATGCGAGTATGCGACCGTTCGAATCTATGACACGTGGAAGAAGAACATGGACAAGTTGTCCCTGGTGGGACCCGGATTGTCGGCATGGAAAGGTCGGTGTACGGGCCCAGGCAAGAGGCAGATGTGGGCCACGTGGCACTTTGCGTGTCTGTTGAGGAAGGAGGCTTCGAGATTTGCGACTGTTAGGTTCGAGCGAGGGGCCCAATGAATAGTGGGCCTAAGCTAACTTTAATACCGAATTTATTTATTTGGGATGTCGTGGCTTTCCAGAGATTACGTTTCCTGAGAGGAGCCTGTGGGAACAGGTGGGCGGTTTGGGATTTACCCACTCAACCCAATATAATATTTTGATAATGACACTTGCACGTGTCAGTGCACGTGACGGGTTCTAAATTGGTTGCAATTTCCCGAACTTCGGAATGAAAACGACGTCGGCTTCAGTACAAGCCATTATAGGAACAGGATTAAAATTAATAAAAAATTATCAATGATAAATTTTTGGATAAGGGAGACTCAAGGTGACAAAATTTTGAGAAAAACGCCTATTAAGAGAATATTTATTTATTTATATTCTGTACCTTTTAAATTGAAACATATATCATATATTGGAATTCTATTTTAAAAATTTAATTATTGAATATTATATATTATATAAAACTCTTTTAAAATTAATTATAAATAATATATAAAATATATTAAAATATTTCTTTCATTAATTGATACATTATTTTTTATTTAAAAAATAAAATTCGATTCCCTTATTTTTAAATTATAAAAATATATATAATAAAAAATTAAAAAATTATATTTATTAATATGATTGAGAATCATGTGGCATAGCTTGAAAAGATGAGTTTTTTTTGTAATTCAAACTCTAAATATGCTCTATAATATTATTTGTAAATAAATAATCATTTTTCATATTAATTATTAACTAAAAGTAAAAAGTATTAGACATGTCAAGACAAAGGGTGATTTTTTTTTTTTGGCTTTTGTACAAGTTTTTTGTCGAATATACCTTGAAGGTTAAAACTAAAAGTAATTTTTCATTTTTTAACTAAAAAATAACTAAATAGAAAATAAATTTTTAATAATTAAATAAGATAAATTTAATATAATCTTAAATAAATTATATCCGTTATGTATTATGTATGAAATATTACATTTCTGATAAATACAATATAATAGATTAATTCATATATTTAATTTTGTTAATATTGTATCTTATAATACTTATTGCGTATTATAAGATATTGAGAATTATAATCTTCTTAATTATATTAAGTTGGATCTTGTTATGAAATTAGAGAAGTAAATAGGTAAAATACTTACAATTTTTGAAGTACTCAACTTGAAACAATTTCGTTCTCAAAATATCAAAATTTTATTAAAATTTACGTAAAAATATAAAATCTTATCAAAAATCAAATCATAATAATAAAAAATTATCTATTAATTATCTGAATCTATTAAATACCCGTTTAAATTGGTAAAATTAACAAAGACTTGAAAGTGGTTCCCATATTCTAGTAATAAAATTTTACATACTTAAATTTGTTGCAACATAGTTCAATTAATATAAATTAATATTACATTGATTAATTTATCAAAAGTAGATTAGTTGATATGATAAATATTGCCTTAAAATACAGAGGAAAAAGGTTCAAATCCTACAAAATTTAAAATTTATATAACATTATATATAATTGGGTTTGGATTTAAAGTATCTTAAAAGTGATACTCTAAACCTGTCCAAACTCATGTTAAATTTTAAAAACGTTACATTAATTTGCCCTAGAACCTTATATAAGGTATCATAATCTTATGTTTTCGAGTTTGATAGTTACGGATACCCATAAAACGATAATCCATTTTAAAGTTAGGAGGTAAGGAATGGTGCTGAAAGGTTTCTGCCCATCAGGCACACAGTAAACTTGTAAGAAGGCCCATTTATTTGGCTTGGTTACTTTAGGCGTCAACTGTAACCCATCCCTAGCCTAGTTTGGGTTGATGGCCCTTCCTGGAGGAGATCAGCTGGTGGCTTGTGCTTTCAAATTCTACATTCTTCTAATTCGGATTACAGTCCGGCCCATACCAATTATAAGCCCAACTAAGTTTTGCAGTTTCATGGAAAACCAGTCAAACCCGCCGGCACATTTTTTTTCGCAAAAATTCATTAGTATTTTCATTTCTACAGGAATGGGAAGGAAAAGAAGAGAAGGCGAATAAAAAAAAGAGAGAAGATCAGGAGTGAGAGGGGGTCTACGCAACGCAACGAAACGAACCCAG
>NW_018397260.1:7848675-7849028 GCF_002168275.2 Theobroma umbraticum | reverse complement strand
ATCGAACAGTGATGCTCTCCATCCCCTTTTTTCTAGCTCCAATTCGTGTATTGCTCTGCAAATTTTCAATTTTTAACGATTTTTTGACCTCTGAAGCCAAACAAAGCATAAAGGTGAGGGGCAGGGAAAGGAGAACGGAAGCGATGATAACGCGATCGAATTTAGCAGAGCAATTGAGAGAGTATCAGATTCGATCTAAGCACGATTGGGCCACCGTTTCGTTTTTCTCATCAACGTCTAATCTCACATCTTCTAGGTAAGCTTAATTCCTTAATTTGCCTTCTAATTTTGCTTTTTTCGGTATTTTATTTTCAAAATTTTGCTGTTTCGAAATGCAAGGCTGAAAGTTTGTC
>NW_018397260.1:7772855-7848665 GCF_002168275.2 Theobroma umbraticum | reverse complement strand
CTGTTCGTCTGGTTTTCTTTAGATAACGAGATCTTCGTGCTTAACGAGCTGTTTCTGAAATGTTTTTCATTTGAGCTTCGATCGAAGCGTTATCGATTTATTTAGATAAGCTAGGGTTTTATAGGATGATTACGTTCAAAAGATCAGCTGTAGCTTATCGATTATGATATCATTTTGAATTTCTTTTGAAAAAGTTTGTTTCTTTATTGAATTTATTTTCTCAATCTATTGATGCATGCAGTAAAAAGCTAAACTTAAAAAAAAAAGTTTGAAAGGTTCTCGTTGTAATTAAATTATCGTTTTGAAAATATATTGAAATTTTAGGTAGTCAAGAAAACGAAATTGACTCTGGAGTATCGATAAGCTGCTATTGAATCCTTATGTTGTGCAGTAGAACCTCAAAAAGGAAAGAAGAAGAATGTTTGAAATTGTTTATTCAGCTTAATTTTCATCATAAATAGAAATTTGGTTGGCTGAAAGAAGCCTGCCACTGGGGGGTGGGGGTAGAAGAAGAAAATTCTTGTGGTGGTTGTTTCATGTAGTTTATTTGTGGGAGTTTGTTGTAGAAATGAGTATGGTTATTAGTTAATACTGCACCAAGAAATTCAATTTTGTTTTTATACTGCAAGTATCTTGCTAAGCCTTGCTTTTCAACTCGTATAATTTGCTATAATTTATATTTTTAATTGACTGAATTAGGTGGTTGATGTGTAACTAACTGTATGGTAGGAGATGAGGAAATGTAGCAATCAACACGTGTGTTTACATATGTTGCCTAGCCATCTTGCCATTCACTCAGCTGTTTTGATTGTGTATCATGTGTATCTCAAGTTTTCTTCCATAGCTTTTATAAAGTATCTATAAGAGAAGAAAGCTTGCCACTCTGCTGAGAATTGGTGCTTTATGGAATTATTTGGTTTTCCTCAGATTATGGGGGCTTAGGCTAGGAGTCCTTATGTTAGCTCAGACTGAGAACTCTTGGTGCCTGGAGTTGAAAATAATGAACTGTTGCCCTTGGATCTGTGTTTTGTAACGTGTGTGCTGAGACTTTTGTGTTACTGATGCATGGAAAATATTCATGGCTTTGATAAGTTTGTACTTTGTGTCGTTCCAACAAGATTTGACATGTTTCTAAGGTTATGATTTAGATTAATAAATGTTATGAGGCATGAGATTTCAATTTTTTGTTGGAGAATCATACTTAGCTGTGTAGTTTATTGGGATCTGTTAATTTAGTCTTCATTTTGCTGTTTGTTCTTCTCTGTCTCTGGATAAGACCAATTCTAATAGTTGTGCTTTATTGTTTCGTGGCCGCAGGGTGGATGTTGTGGTCTTCGTTATATGGGAACTCATTATTTTAGCTTTCCTGGTTTTTTCAGCTGTTTCTTTATATTTTAGGCATATGCAACTTGCCTTTATCCTAGTATGCATCACAATGTTATTGCTTCTCGGCATGAAAATCACAAAGCAAGTGAGATTGGCTAGGAAAAAGAAAAGAAGGATGCTTCTTCCGTTATCTATGTAGGACTACATGAAGCTTGGATTTGTTTAAATGGGACCAATTTCATCTTGTAAATTTGAGATTTATTGATCATTGCATTTGGCCCATGCTTGCTCTGGTCTATTGGAATATGTAATTGTGCCTGAAGCGAGCTGATGAAGGAATATGATTTGATATGATCACCCTGAAAATTGGTGAACCACCGTGAGGCTAAAGATTTGAGATGGAAAGTTGTGATGTTCTAATTGAACTAGGAGCAGTTAGTTTTAAGGTAAGGTGCCTCTCTCACTACCTTTCTGCCATATGCATGGCTCTGAGAAACTATATTGGAATGCTAATCCTGGTGGGAATGTAGTGAACAATATTTGCTTTATTTTGTAATTTGTTTAGACATGTTTGTAGTTTATAACACATCAGAGGATGGAAATGGGTGCTGTGAGTGTTTGAAACATTTTGCATGTATGATGTACCGGTACAATTGTTTTTAGACAGATCAAAACGATTCATGATTTACGTTTTTCCAGTTGATAGAAGGGTTAAGTTCGTCCATAATTTCGCATATTTGGTTGTACTATATTGGATCTATCTATTCAAGTGGTAAAGTTCGTAGTCCACAGATTATCAAAAACTAATTAGCGAGATTATGCTACTAAGTTGTGGCAAACAAGCATTTTAATAAGGTGATATCATTTATGTTAATATAATTACACGAGGTTTGATACGTATATATTTATAAACCAAGACTCAAGCCAGTGCGCGGGGACTATAGAACCATTCAAAGATGTTGCACATATTTGATATGGTGGCTCTTTCACTGCGTGGGCATTGGGTTGAGGAGATCCAAGGCTAGTCGGCCAGTTTCGACTAGCTACATCTCTGATCGTGCAGCTGTAGCTCACTGGGGTTTAAAGAAGCGAATTTGTAGTCCCTTGGTCACTATGCCCCATATTGCTCCAGTGGTCACCAGAACACTGAGGACCATCCCTAACACTCCCAATGCCCAGTTGAGGCACCAAGATGGACTAAATTTCTGAGGTTTCTTGATTATCACCCACATGAGACAAGGATATGCCAGGGTGATCGGTAATGCGATCCCTCCAATCAGTCCTGCCAAGCTTGGCAAGAATGGTAGCGCCACCGCAATAAAGAATGCCAAGCATCCAAAGAAAACTCTGATCCCCGTGCGCAGCCACCGTGGACATGGCCTTCTCCATTTGCTTGTATATCTGAACTCCAAATTGTCGAACACGGGCATAGCGTATATTTGGAATGAGCTGAGGCTGTTAACTACGACGAGTAGGCTCGCTAGCCCCAGAAGCAGTTTTGATGTGTCGAGTTTGTGGTAATTGTACAAAGCACTTAGGATCCATCCATTTTCAGACATCTGAGAAAACACCACGATGTGTTAGCCACAATGAGTTTATGGGCATGGCCCAAGTTTACCCAAGTTTTTCGCTTCTTACCAAGTTTCCGTAAGCCCAAAAGCCACCGATTGCGAGGGGAAACAAGCAGGCTGCGACAATCAAGTAAGCCAACTTAACTCCTCTCCACATCGGAATACGGGAAGGGTGCTTGCCACTGGAAGGCATCGTCCCCTGTGCCGAGAGAAAAGAGATTACAAAAAGCTTCTATGGATTACAATCAAGGGAGATGCTATCAATTCATCTGAATCTGTTTGCCTTACCTGTATCTCCAGCACGAGATTGTGGCCTCGAAAAGCAAAGGCAATTATCCCAAGTGCATTAAAAATACTGAAAAGCCTGGCCACTTCCGAGTTTGCCTCAGGCGGGTCATAGGACACGCCCGCTGGCCTACCATGGGTAATAGACACGATCCATATCAAACTGCTATAGCTGATGGCGGTGATTGCCCCCACCAGGGAAACGCCAGCTATAGAGTTTAGGTTGGGAAGTTGGGCCAGGAGAATGGCTAAGCAAGTGAACACCACGTACCACTCTACGACAGAGAGCTGTTTCGCGCTGCATGTGTTCCCACACACGATCTGGAAGAATATCTTCATGGTCCCACCTCCGATCATGATCAGGGTCACGCACGTACCCCCTGATAGATACATGATGGGGAAAAGAGCCAGCAGTTTCCCTAGTTTTTCTCCTGAAACGCACCATGCTTTCCTTAATTGGTCCAAGATTCAAATTTGACTTTCAAAAGGAAGGATACTAGTTTCCCATGCACAAATTTTACCATTTGCATGCACTGGTCGATGCTTAATTATGCTATATAGTTCATTATCTCGAGCAAAAGCATGGACACTGGATCAAGTTGTCTCCTTAGTTTAGTCAAATCATCTCATGCGGAAAAAGATTTGATTAGAGTTCCACTTCGGGGTTTCACCTTTTTTTAAAGTCTTCAATCAGATCAAACAAGACTTTTTATTAGATTTAGATTAAACTTATCCTGCGGGTAGAGTACAAGATTAAGATTACCATTTTATTTCCTTTAACAGACTTTTCCTTCCATGGTAACTTTCAATCTTTAAAGTTTGCTAAATTATATGAAGCAAGCAAAACTAAAGGGAAACATGACATGATTAGAAATAAAGAATTTGCCCAATCAATGCATGCGTATCTTTAGAAAACAGTGCATAACATAGTAAAACTGATCACGATTAAGCCTTTGATCTCTAGGCTCACTGGTGATATTCCGAAGTCGTAGAATTGAACTGAGGTCTGAAAATAATAATGAATTGGTCAAGCTCTCATGAAATTAAATTCCCCAAAATTCTACAGTTAGCCTATCTGTCAAGGTTTACATGACTCTCTGTCAGTTCTTACCGAAAGCTGCCATGGAAAGTCGGAGATATCGGCTGTACCGCATCCCAGATTCTGATTCATGCAGCTGAATTAGTAACCATAGGGTGTATAACTGCCAAGTGAAAGCCAGTGACAGACATATAATACCCCAGACCCTGCAATAAGTTGCATATGTAGTTGTTTAATTTTCACTAGAACTTAGAAGTCTCCGGCCCGCAAGGGAAATTCATTGAAATATAAAGCGTTTTGGCGGCTTTTCCTCCATTTTTTTTTGTTTTAAGGTGAATAGAGAGTTTGGCTACTTACCAACCAAGAGTGGTGAAAGCTAGCGGAAGAACAAGTGCTTGAAATCCTATTCCTGAACTTAGAGTGTGAAATGCTGAGTAGTATGCGTTACCATTCCTCGACTCGGTAATGGGAAGCCAAGCTTCCTGTGGGTCAAGCTTGGTGAATTGTCCAACTTCTTCCAAGTAGCCTTGCATGCTTGCAATTGCCTTTTTCATGGGGCTAGCTACAGGAGTCATCAAACGTGTAACAAAGGGGCTCTTGGGGGTTTTTGGGGCTGAATCAAGCAGAGGCGACCGAGTCATCGAAGGGCAATTGAGTTGAAGTGGAGGTGCGGAGATGATCAACGTTTCCAACCCAGGCCTCGTTGCTGGGCTCGAGTGTACATCCACCAGCTCACCCATCACGACTAAGTTATATGGTCTCTCTCTCTCTCACTAAGTTCTCTCTTCTTTAAGGATTATAGAGGTTGCTATACTTTGTAAAATGGTAAGTGATCAGACAAAGTTTTGATGAGGGGTTTGGTACATTAAGCTCTCTTTTGAGCGGAGCTTGTTCCTCAATATATAAGTGAACAATCCATGGAGAGAATCTGCTCCTCTGTGTTTGGATGTGCACTGAAATAATTGTTGTTTGTGTGCAACATGCTTTTAAAGTATAATTGACGTCGTGGTGGTTGTGGATGCTGAGTAGGTGAAAATATGGAACCCAACAGGGGTCAGTAGTGGGGGATCAGTTTGATAAAGAGAAAGCTTTGACTGACTCATTTGGCTGCCCTTATTTTTAATCTAAAAAGATCACCCACCAGTAAGTGTTCGGACACTTTTTTTTTCTGTCTGTTTTAATTTGGACCTTCGACCCGCAGCCGGCATGCCTATGTCAGCCACATTATATCAGCTCCGTTTCCATCATCATTTCGTTTATGTACTTGAGTTACATCAATCTAATTGTGATCACAATTTCAAGAAACGAAAAAGAAACATTTCATTCAGCAAAAGAACATGGAATATTTCACTTTATTTGATGGGTGCAGCGATGCTATACAGTCTACAAACCAGCTGATATTGATAAAGTTTAGAAAATGTGTTGTGATTTATTGAGCATTATTGTACAGTTACGACTGATAATGTCTGAAATGTAAATTTGTTCATTTCAAACTTACTTTTTTAGCTGCAATTCACCTGAATCAGTCTTGAAACAATGTTGATTCATGGGATTGACTAAAATCAGGTTTAAACCAACAGGGCAGGATAAAAAACAGTTGGGATACCAACAATTTTAAGCAGCTCAAAAAGCTACATATTCCCATTGCAACCTTTGTTGCAATACCCCAAAGGCCAGTCTACTTTCTTTGATTCTTCTTTTCTCTCCTCTTGTCTTGTTCATATAGCTTTTTGCTTGAAAAATTTCCTCTGCCTTGCCTGGTGGTGGATGTCTGGTGAAATAGTACCCAATATCAGTAGCATGCATGTGAAGTCCCTATAGCGCATGAATAGACTAATCAACAGAGAGATTGGATGGCTGGCGGGGAAGAAAGTCCTAATACGTCTGGCTCATATGGTTGGTGGCCACTGGGCTAAGCCATATAACTAAGTTACTACAAACAACAAGGGCACTTTCCATGAAGTTCAGGTATCTTTTAAGTATTTGGTTAGTGGCAACCATGTGCGTGTGTATATATATATATATATATATATATATATATATTTGGTGTATCGTTTTCCCTTGCGAAAGTTGTTTTGTAGCTTTCACCTTTTTCCTTCCTTTGATGAAGCATCTCCAATTTTTATTGTTCTCTTTTGCTTACCAGGATTGTGATCATAGATTCATACCTTTGCATCAATGATATTAAAGTTGTGGATGTGGTAATGGATTTCTTTTCGTTTGTTTTTCTTCTGTTTAAAGGATAAGTTACACAATAAGACTAGTCCTTGTCCATCTTTAGCCGTATACACCCTCGTCATTTTCTTTAAAAGTAAGATTCGATGCAAGATCTTCAATTCTAAAGCCTTGGTGAATTACTTTTAGCTATTAAAAGGAACTAAAATTAAAAAAAAAAAGGAAAGAAAAAGAAAAAATAATTGAAAAACGTGTGTTGAAAACAGCTGAGGGTTAAGGTATGAGAATGCTAGCTGGCTAGCCTAATGATTTACAATCCATGTTCATTGAATATTCCAATAGTTATACATATTGCTAGTCAGATGAGCATATTTTTCTAGGCAAATTGATAACTGTGATCTCTTAAGTCTCTCAACCCAACCACTGTGTAACTATTGTTTACTTTGCGTGGTTGTATGTATGATAATATGAAATTAATTCACTGAAAACATATTGAAAACCTATGGAGAAACAAAGTATTGACATATAACCATGATCACGAATTTCTTAAAATATGAAGTTCAACCGAATTAACAGACTGAAATCTGAGATGATCAATAGGTCTACCTTTCCTAATCAATGATCAGTTTTAGTGAGGCTTGAAGAAGCTGACTTCAACCCCTGTGTCGATCACAACATAAACCCCTGCTGCTATGAGTACAACGCTGAGAACAGTGCCTGAGAGGCCTAGTCCCCAGTTCACCCACCACATTACGCTATACTTCTCAGGCTTCTTAATCCTGAGCCACATAAAACATGGATAAGCGAAGGTCACCGGAACCGCGATCCCTCCGATCAAACCTGCTAGACTGCCCAGGAAAGGGATTGCCACTGCCACGAAAAAGCAACCGTATCCGAACATGGTCCTAGACACTGCCCGGAGCCACCATGGACATGGCTTGTGTTTCCTCTTGGTGTATTTGGATTCCATGTCGTCAAACATCGGCATCCCATAGATTTGGAAAGAGCTCACAGCGTTAATTATGACAAACAAGCTTGTTAAGGCTAGGACAGCTTGGGAAGTGTCACGTCCATGGTACTGATAAATTGCTGTCAGCATTCCACCATTTGCAGGTATCTGAAATTAAAGAGAAGCATAAGCATTCCGTTCTTTAGAATATTTCTGGCTTAATTTATAAAGGCATACCTTGTGACCGTAAGCCCAATATCCTCCAACCGCAAGAGGAAACAGGCACAATGCAATGATCAAATATGCAACTTTCACCCCTGTCCACATTGGTATCTTAGATGGTTTCTTTTCACTGGAGGGCATGGTCGCCTGTGTGAAGAAAAGGAAAATCACATCATTAAAGGAGAACTTTTTGACTGCATTCCTTTTCATCCTTTGAATTCACTCGCAAGAAAATCTCTTTACTTACTACTATATTTTATTCAAAAGCATGGAAGTAATTATTGGCAATTTGGTTTAAACAATGGGATTGAATATTGAGAACATTATCCTTATTTAACTTTTTGAATGCCATGATAATGCTAGGGATATAATAATCAACATGCACAATCTCTTGTTTTTGTCTGAGAAAAGTCGAATAGTAAACTAAATAGGCTCTGTTTCCTTTTTACCAGGCATATTTCAACATGTGACTGAAAGTGGCAATCGTTTTCCCAAGGTTTTTTTTGTTAATGTAATTCAAGTAATACTAATAAAAAACCTAATCCTAAAATGACTAATCATGAAAAAAAACATTTTACTATTCAGAGAAAGATAATATTTTATGAGTTTTTGTCTATTTGATAGAAATGTTTTGTCAAAGCACAGTAAACATAAGCAAGTTTAAAACAACTTCCTTTCCAATTTGGAATTTAGTAGTTTTTGTGTTCACTAATTATTGATAGATACACACACTAATGCTAAATCAGATAAGTAGAAAATTGTTTATGTATTACTCGAAATAAAACCCTCTAAGAAGATATTTGTATTCAACGTAAATACTAAATACTCGTAACTTACACTTATTTACAAAAGTGAAAAGTAATTTTCTTAATAAAAATAGCTTCGGGTCCCTTTTATTAAGTTTTAATCATTCATAAATGGACATGTTAATTAATATTTTGATACTAATTAACTAAAATTTTCTTGATGAGAAAAAGGAGTTAAATTCTGTTTTGTACTGATTTAGAGTTGAACCCAGCCTCAATGATAACTTGATAAGTTGGTAATCAAACAAGTCCAAAATTGTTTGATCAATGGATTGTGAATTAAATGCCCAAACATGGCCCAAGAGTAAAGAGGTTTCCATGGTAATGGGTTGGGCCTCTCTTTGTCCATTTTCGTTGACTTCAAAAAAGAAAGGGCAATAGGGAGGGAAAAAAAAGTTGGAAAGGGCAAAGTTATAGAAACCATGCAATACCTGAATTTCAAGCGTAAGATTGTGGCCTCTAAAAGCAAAAGCAATGATCCCCAGGGCGTTTAGAACGCTGAATATCATAGCCATGTTGTCTTCTTCTTTGATTGGATCGTAAGACACCTCATCGAGCCTTCCCTCAGTCACAGAAATCATCCACATCGTTGTGCAGTAGCCAATGGCGGTGACCGCACCGACCAGGGAGACTCCAGCGATGGAGTTCAAGTTGGGTAGCTGAGATAGGACGACTGCTGCACACGTAAACACTAAATACCACTCCACGGTTGTCAACGGCTTGGCAGAGCAATGCCCGCAAACAATTTGGAAGAAAAGCTTCATGGTTGAACCGCCAACGATAATCAGTGCAACGCATGTGCCTCCTGATAAATACATGATTGGAAACAGGGCGAACAGCTTGCCCATTTTCTCACCTGTTTAAGGGGAATGCATCAGGTTATGCACATTTTGTCCTTTCTAGAAGTAACTCAGCTTGCGTAGAAGTTGTTAGTTTTTCTTTTTTCACTTAAATTTCAGCTTGTATACTTCTGTTCAGGTAAGTTTGGTGTTTGGACAGTGATTATTCCAAGCGTGAGCTATAACACTCTCCTCGTGTACCCAAAAGAAAAAAAAAAAGTTTTGCTCCTGCTTTTCTTTTCTTTTTTCCCCCTTAAACTGTCCTCTACAAACAAGTCAACTGATAGAGGAAAAGGTCACAGTTTCAGGCACGGGATGAAGTTTCTTTATATACTTTATCACATGCTTGATCACTTGAATTTTCTGATGCAACAAGTTGGAGTACAAAAGTATAGGAGGAAAATAACCAAGATATACTGACCAAAAGTAGCACTGAAGAGTTGGAGATATCTGCTATAGCGCATCCCAGTTTCCGCAGATTCATGAAGCTTGACCAATATCCATAGCGTGTAAAGCTGCCATATGAAAGCCACTATCAGGCTTATTATTCCCCATGTCCTGCATCCCAAGCACATTAAAAGAAGAAATCATTCTGAATGTCCAAGTAAAAATATTACTTAAAATTAAAGCTATGGATTTCGAAGAACTGCTGCTGGATGCAGATGAAAACTCTAATTAAGGTACATGAACTAAAAGCATACCACCCAAGAATGGTGAAGGCCACCGGAAGGACAAGGGCTTGAATTCCAATTCCGGAGCAAAGAGTGTGAAAGGCAGCGTAGTAGGCGTTACCATTTCTTGACTCGGTGATGGGAAGCCAGGCATCCTGCGGGTCAAGCTTGGTGAGTTGGATAGCCTTCCTAAGTGGAGTACCCAAGGGGCTGAGGAAGTTGGGAGCTTGATGAGATGATTTTTGGGCTCTGTTTGCTGCATCTCCATCATGTTGTTCTGATAGCAACAGCGGATTTCTTGACAAAGAAGGTGAATTGTACTGCATCAGCATGGGAGGGGCCTGTATCGCCTGTGCCTGATGCCTTGGCGGATGAACAGCGGAACCGTCTTCAACTACTTCCCCCATCTTTCTCTCTCTTCAATTTTCCCACTCTTTTCCTCTTATCTAATTAACTCTTCATTCACACTCTGTCACACAGATACATAGGCCAACGACCCATATATAGTCGTTTCATGCAAAAGATGTTAAAAGCTTGAAAACATTAGAAAAAAAAAAACGGAAAAGACAGTAACTGATTGATGGATTTATTTGTGGACTGTGGTGAACGAAGTTCTAGTAGACAACTTCTGTTTTTTTATTTTTGAAAGTTAGTAAACATCTTCTGTTGACCGGCACTTATTACTAATGCAACCAAATGGACTAATTAACCGGCTGGTTTTCCAAGTTCTCTCTTTTCTCCAATTTGCTCCTCATTTTTTAATATTCATGAAGCTTTTTAATGTATTTCTTTAAGAGCTTCCTTTGGGATGTTCTCTTCCGCTTGACTTGGACCAAGTTTATTGTGACCAAAAATGTTATATAGCTGGACGAAAGTGTAAGGAAATTAAGAGAGTTTACTTTCCTGGAAAAGAAATCCACACGTAAATAATTAACATATATAGAATTTGCCTGTTGAAAAGAGAAAGTTGCTAAAGGGGCACCAAGGCAGAATTTCTTTCCCCCTCCTCTTTTTTGAAGCTGAGATCACATTTTGCTAAATGTCAAAGCCAAAAGTATGGTAGTCTCTAGATTAAAGAGAGATTTAATGTGAACAAGTATGATTTGAACAACTTAGGTTTGAGCTAATGTTTGCTATATATCTCTCTCTTTAAGCAAGATGAAATTCTAGATTGGAATCTCTCAGCAATTTCCCATTAATATAATACGTTTCTCAACCATGCATTAACTAATAATACAGTAATTGTTTATGAAACAAGATGTACGCTTTGACTTAGGAGTTCTAGCTAGACGGAAAATTAAATATTAATTTAATTTTCTGCGTGCATTCTTTTTCCTCTCCATCGGGATTTTCCCCACCATTTGCCAGAAGAATTATTGCATAGACTTTAGCGTCCATGATAACTGACGCAATATCTAAATTATTGGTTCCATTCGGTTTTGAAATTTTGGCATTTTATCTTCCTACCTAAATTTTCTTTATGGCTTTCCCCCTTCTAGGCTATATGGCCCGGTCAAAAGCCAACTCGGACGAAGGTGCCTTACGCTAACGTTTTGATTGGAGAATCCATAGCTTTCTACACTCCGATTACTCCCAACATCTCGAAGCTTTGAAAAAAGCAGGGGTGCAACTATTTCCTCTTTCCACCTTGTTGGACCGAAGAAAATTAATTCGTTTATATCTGAGACATTTTCTTTGATGGGGCCATGCACCTATAACTAATGAAAAACTATATATTATAATCTTAATCAGACAGATATGTTTGTTTTATTCATACATTATGCAAAAGCATTTTAATAAGCTATACTGTGGTTGAAAAAGGATTAAGTCAAATCTATACTTCATAAAAATCAGACTATTTAAGTGAAATAAGTTCGACGAATCCTCATAGTTAATAAAGAGAGCACACAATCGATATGAATTTAGAACCAAACGTGATTTTAACATTCTAACGTTGAAGTTGAAATCTACATCAGATTATTAGAAGTTTGATATAATTAGGTGGGGGTAGGCAAGTATTATAATTAGTAATTTTAAGTCAACCCATAGCCCAAAAGGGGGAAAAAACATAAAACACCTCCCCTGTCATAGGAGGCTTTTCAATTACTAATTAATTATATAATGTCTTCATCATCGGAAAGGGAAAGATCATTTTATTGCAACGAAAACTCATGTGGAACATACAGTCTGGATTCCTGAAACATCTTCTGTGAAACTGTATACTCAATTATCAGCTCCTGATGATCTGACATTCTCAGATAATGCCAGAAAATATTAAGTGTTTGTTTTTAACACTAGACTAGCTAGTTTTCACAGTACTTATCAGCAAAATGTTTCTAACCTCACCCAAAAATGGCTACGACTAGCTTCTTCCTAGAGTTTTTTCTGCGAAACAAAGAGACTTATCTAATTAATTATATACTAACAGGGAGCAATTGCACACCGAAATTTGGTTTTTCACGGTGGCTTGATGCCAACGTAACTCTTACAGAAGCAATGGTGGAGTATGGATGAGTGGCCAACAAGACCAAAAATGCCTGCTCCAGCTTTACAGAGACATGTCTTTGAATTAAGGAGATGACGTACTCCAAGACTGCTGCATAGCACGGCAAAGCTAGTGGTCCATCCCTCGGCAATCCGAACTCTTCCTCGGACAATCTTAAAAGCTCTCGGAAAATGTTGGAATAGAGATATGCCAAGGGAACAACGAAACGTCTCTTATCCAAAGAGTAGACAACGAAATGGCCTGCCCTTGCTAGCTTGCGATTGATCCTAGGGAGCGATATGGTTCCACCTCCTCGCGAGGGCGATGAGTTTCTTCAAGCTTATCATGGGAATAAGCACACCGTATAGTGATAGACAGTTAAAAGAAGAATGATCAGGTTTTTTGGGTTTGTAAATCGATTCTGCCAGAGAACTAATATATATACTTGTTTCTTAGAAAGCAAAATTAGAGTTTCAACAAAATCATGTGCTGATTGGATAGAAGAGATGGTTTTGGACATGGGTTTCTTTTGGATTTTAGTGATCATGTGGCGGTTGCCCTGGCAATCCACATGGAGATTAGTCTCTACGGGCTTCCGGCTCAAATAATTGCATTTCAAGATAAAAATGGTTTATGAAGAACAAATCAACAGCCGATCATAAAAGAGAGCAAAGGGCCAGGCTGCATGCAGTTCACTCAAAATAATAGAATCTGATTCTCATGTATGCTATTTACATCGACATAACATACATTTTGTGCTTAGTGAAACTCAAATAATTACCTGAAGAACGTGGTCTTTAGACAGTTACTCTGACCACCACGCCGCTTTGCTTATATGTAGGTTGAAGGAGATTGGAAGGCAAATTTGTAGAGTCAGTAATTACTGATGAACTCCAAATGACAAGTTTTTCACTTTTTCCCCCATGTATTTTGTTGATTACGCAGATATTCTCTACTGATCCAAACCCAAGTTAACAAGCGGCAGCAAAGTTCCTGGTTTTTTTTTTAATGGTAAGAGGTGATGAGTTTTGTCCAAGCGGAAACAATCTTGTTCAGTGTTCAGAAGCAATTTGATAGGGCGGTTGGTGTCTGACAACGAACGTGATGAAGAAATCAACAAAATTTAATGCTGTTGTCTATTAATTGCAAGCTTGCAAACTATTTCTGGTTTAAATAGCACAGAAATTTTAACTTTTAAACTAATTTCCAGAATTTCCGGTGCTCAACTACAATAAATTGCGACTTTGTATCAGCTTTATCACCCAATGAATCCTCATCATCGAGTTTCTGTGCAAGACAAAAGGAAATTAAGATGTGAAAAGTTAAGCTACTCCTTTAATCCCCACCACGGGTGAATAGTATGATCTTTGACAAAATCGTTTGTAAGATTTTGTAATGGGGCGTTGAAAATCGGTCGATGTCCATGTGCAAGCATCACTGTAGATATTGTTTTAAAATTTCGTGCTTACCCTTAGTACTTTTGAGTAGCGGGAAATGTCATATCATGCCTCCTTCCAGTCATGAAAGAGAAACCTGATCCTGTAAAGAAAAATCAACAGCTTACAGAACTTTCTGAAACCCTGGAGGCTTGAGCAGGATTCCTTAATTAGAAAAAAAAAAACAGAATGAATTTTAGAACAGAAGTAGTACATATTTAGCCAGATTCAGGGGCAATCCACTTTCTTTCTCTGTGTTGTATGGTCTTTACCATGGAGGTTGCTGAGGGCAAGGGCCTGACCTTGGCTCTGGCCGTAACTATGCTACCTTCGACAAGTATTGGTACCCATAGCTGATCTGCAAGCATTTCCGGACAAGATATAGCAAAATAAAATGCCTATTTTAAGATAGTAATGTCTGCAGTAGAGATTTTGCTTTCCGACAAGGATTCTGAGTGCCAAATAACATCCTTAACGTCGCTCTCTTTGAATGTCTTCCTCCTGCTATGGCCTGATGGAAGGAAACTAGTTGTTGGCTGCAGGGAACGATTGATTTAGAAAGATTCCCTCCATTACAGATTTATTCAACTGTCTTTCCAAGAGATTTAAGGGTTCAGGATGTAGATTACAGACGGATAGAAAGCAGGTGGAAGTCTAAGTAATGACGTCACATTTTAAATAGATTCACATCCCTGTCATTTCTTTCCATTTTAGTCTTTCAGAACCATGGTAAATCTAAAGCTAAAAGCTGTCGTATCCCTGGATACTGAGGTGCAGGAAACGCTAAGACACGTGAATTCACCACCTGAGCTACATGGTTAATTAACTTAGGGCGGTGCCGGTGGGCTTGCTTTGTCTAACATCGGCGATCACAGTTCAGAGTGCGAAAACGGCAGAACCTTACAATACATGAACATGTCCTCCAAGCATGATATTCATTGCGACACAGTTTAAGGATATAGGATACAAAGTTGAATGCTAGATTTAAGGATATAGGGAAAGAGTCGAAGCTTTCTAAATTCAGAGTTAGAAAAGTTACAGACATTCAACAACATTTAAAACAGTGAGAGAACTGCCACTTGAGAACTTTCTCAATGCAGTAGCATAGACGTAGGCAATCACAGGCGGGTCGTGCTTTAAAGACACTTGAGACAGCCAATAAACGAGAGTTGGCTCGCCTTTTTTTCCTCAAAACGGATTCAAAACGCTAACAGGAAAAAATATCTGATCCATCTGCCTCGACAGCCATAAGTATCAAAGCCTGAGGCCTTAACAGTGCCTAAAAGGGCACACAGATATAAACTACCAATTTCTTCATTAATTGAGCTCACATGTCTCAGACCCCAATTTCCTCAATTAAACTGAAAAAGATCTCTAGTGTATGTAACATTGCAGAGATTTTCTGAATTTTACCACTAGAAAAGAAGTTGGGGGTGCAACGGGACCATGTCTATCTAAATTCTACCACCCTATCCTTTGTAAAACATCTACGACTCTCCTCCAGCCACAAATTTTTCCAGATAAAGTTAGACTGTGTTTTGTATCAATTAAAGCACATGGGGGGTTTTCACCTCTATTTTTTGTAGCAAATACTAGAAAGTAAGTCACAAGGCAGCCCATTTCCTCCACACGTTGGCAATCTTCACTCTTTTCACCTCAGCTTGTAGCTCCTTCCAACTGCCTTTAAAAGCCTGGCCGAACCCCATCAATAGGAAGTGTCCAATCTATGAGACACTTCAACTTATCTATCAGAACTCCGAAAAGCTACTAAAAACAACAGAAAAAATCGAAAAAAGGCAGTTAGGAAAAAAAAATGAAGGGTTCTTCCATGAAGCTCAGTGAGATTATAGAAAGGTGGAGGAAGAGGAAGAAGGGCCATTTTGCTGTCTACACCAGGGAAGGAAAACGGTTCGTTGTGCCTCTATACTATTTGAATCACCCCATCTTCAGGGTGCTATTGGAGATGGCCGAGGAGGAGTTTGGTACAGCAAATCATGGGCCATTGCAAGTTCCGTGTGAGGAAGAATTGATGGACTCCATTCTCTCTCTGCTAAGGAAGAATCCTTCGGTGAATATGGACAAAGCTTTAGCGTCCATGACTACCTGTAGGGGAGCTTCAATATCTGCTTTCCTTGGCCATGGTGAGCACCAATCTATGGTTTCATGAGACACAAAAATTTCAAGGCTTTAACATACTATTTTGCTGGCTGAGGACACTTTGTGCATTGAACGAGTTTAGGACAGTTATCTGTTCCCAGTTCCCTTTTTCTTTTGTATATCTAGTTTAGAGCAGAAATGGTGTAGCTAGGGTACTGATTATCTACCAATAAATTCACTTAAAATGATTAAAACTCCTTTAATTAATAGACAATTTTAGCTCACCATTCATCGGCTTTAGCTGCCAACGATCCACAACTCCAGGGTTCGTCTTTATTCTTTCCTTTACAACTAATGAAATCGACAAGAAATTGGGACTATGATCTAACATTTTCTGTTGCAAATTACATGCATAATGTATTCCTAAATCCTAACAGTTATCTTGAAGCTTTGGACTGAAAGACCACGTTTTATCTTGAGATTGTATCTTTCGGGCTCAAATTATGAGATTGTGATGACATATGGCCCAAACCAGATGTACTTGGTGATGGATGGTAATTGTCCACAATCAAATCATCAACTCAAACTCAATCGTATTTTCCAGGCCCATATTTAGATAAGATCTTTGCTCGGCATTGATGCTGGCGAGCATATCTGGAAAACTTTTTACCTCAATTCCAGGCTTCCAGCGGAGGATTTTTGTTTTTTGTTTTCTTTTCTTTTGTGTGCAACGATTATGAAATGACCCTCGGACTAACTCTCCAGCACAAAGTTTTCACCTTCAGTCATATCGAGTTTCAACAGGGGCCTAAAACCAGTTACAGAGCAGTGACATCGATGAAAGAATAGAGTTCAATCTGTATAAATAAGGACATTTCATAAAAAAAAAAAATTATGCTCAATTTTTCATTTTTCTTGGTTTATTACCTGAGTTACACATCACATATGGTCACGCACTCACGCTTGAAATTTATAACAAACAGGGAAATGCATGATACCGGTTTATGTAATTCCATGTAACGAGAAACAAGCAATGAATTTTTACTGTTTGAGTGAAAACTTTGCTTTGAACATGAATTCATCATTATTGAGCGTCAACTTTCCAAGTTATTTCCCACCAAAGTCGGAATCACTCAAATTTTGGAGGTTGCAAGCTTAACGAGATCCCTCCTGAGAATCTTGCCCGATGGGTTCTTGGGTATTGAAGTTACAAACGCCAATTTGCGGATTTTCTTGTAAGGTGCCACCTGGTGTTCATCACAGCAAAACGTTTCACTCTCACATGAGATGAACTTGCTCTGATGCAAACTTATAGCTAAAGTCTGTAAGCTATTCACAATCTTTGGCTAATTCTATTTCTATAGAAATGTAATTGTATACCTGTCTTGCTACAAAATCTATGACGTCAGTCTCCGACACATTGCTTCCAGTTTTTCTAACCACATACGCCATGGGATACTGCCCGACCTCCTCATCAGGAAACCTGATCATAAGATATCAAAATCCAACTCTCTTCAAAAGAAATCAGATCAAAGAAACATGTCTTTCAGAGACTGTCTGTTGCTTCGTCGCCAAACATACTTTGCTGCGACGATGGTAGAATATGTAATATAGGAATGTCTTATATGTGTATATCGTACAAGAAGGGAGTTTCAAGCTCCATATAAATCACTGAAGATGAAAACTTACGGTATGACAGCTGCATCAGAAATCTCTGGGTGAGAAAGTAGCAATGCCTCCAGCTCAGCAGGAGGCACCTACAGCAGTACAAACAAAGCCATGTAAGCCTATGACCATTGAGTTGACACTTCTAGAAAATATATAACTCAAATGTTCTATCCACCTGGTATCCCTTGTATTTAATGACTTCCTTCAATCTGTCAACTACGTGAAGGAAGCCATCACCATCGATGTAGCAAAGATCGCCAGTCTTCAACCATCCATCCGAATTAAGAGTTAATGCTGTGGCTTCGACATTGTTAAGATAACCTACAAGTACCAGGCCACTGAGAACCAACAAGAGGAGAAAACACAAGGAAATTGAAAAGAAAAAGAAAAAACCAAAAAAAGGAAAAATCAAGCAGGAATGATATGCAAGCCTATTGATGCTGTGATTAACAAGTTGGGGTTAAACCTGCTTGATAACAAAAAAAAATTTCAGGATAACCGAGTTAAAACCAATTGGCAAATAACATTCCAAAAAAATGTGATCAGTTGAAATTAAATAAAAGTGATTAAATAATTAGCAATATCACTGTTTATTCATTTTAATACTCTTCCATATTCTATGATTAATGTAATGTAGGGTTGACATCAACAGCAATCAATCCCTTTTTAAATTAGATTTCGTGCGATTCGATTTCATGGACTTCTCAGCAAGCAAGTTGTATCAAGATTTTTTTTTTTTGCTAAAAGAACAGTCCAGGACATTGACCATTGCACCCTGAAAAGTATACCCAAACTCTTTATAAACAATTAAATAATAGAATATTTAAATTTCTGCTATAATTATCTTCCACTACAAGCAGCCCAATTGTAAGAAGAAAAAAGAACAAACGAGATGAGTCATGCACAGAAAAAAAAAATAAAACGAAATACCTTTCATAATGGAGGGGCCCCTAAGCCAAAGCTCACCCGTCTGATTAACCTGCAAGGCCGAACCAGTGGCAGGGTCCACAATTCTGGCCTCCAGGCTGGCCGTCAACAGCCCAACCGTTCCATACTTCCTACTCTCCTCCGGCGAATGCATCGACGCCCCAAACCCTGTTGTCTCGGTTAACGCGTACCCCTGACGAATATTCACCGTTGGGAACTTCTCCAAAAATCCATTGATCAGTGCATTGCTCAGCGGAGCCCCGCCGCACAGAACCGATTGCAACGAACTCAAATCATACTTCCTTCGTATCTGATCGGCGCCTTTCACCAACCCTAAGAGTATAGGTGGCACGAGGGGGAGGCACGTGGCGCGGTACTTCTCAATCGCCCACAGCATTTCGTTCGTGTCGAACTTTGATAAAATTACCACCGTTGATCCCGCCGTGAGTTTCCCTAGGGCAAAAGCTCCGAAGCCGTAGATGTGGAACATGGGAACGGTGCAGATATGCGTTTGCAATACTTCGTCTGGATTGGCCATGCAGGAAAATGATTGCATCAGCGCCATGAGGTTTCTGTGAGATGATATGACTCCCTTGCTGACACCCGTTGTGCCTGATGAATAAAGTAGACTGGCCGCGTCGTCCTGGTAGACTCGATCCCTGACTCGGCTCCCTGTTGGTTCCTTCTTCATCATTTGATCCATGGTTACAACTATTTTGGCTTCGCTCGCGGTAATGATCTCCTGCTTGTCGAGAAGGACGATGGGGAGAGATGATCCAGCAAGTGTTGGGACGAGTTGGCTGGTGGTGAAGACGAGGGCAGGCTTTGAATCCGCCATTTGTAGCGCGATTTCACGAGGCGTGTTGAGGGGGTTGCTGGTGGTTATAATAGCGCCGAGAGACATCACAGAGAGGCAAACGATGGGGAAGAATATGGAGTTCGGTGCGATGATGAGAACGACGTGGCCTTTCCGGATTCCCAAATCGGACAGACACGTGGCAACTGAGTCAACCCCTCGCCAAAGTTCGGAGAAGGACATGTGGCGGCCGGTGGCGGCTTCGATGAAGGCGGTCTTGCCATGGTGGGGGAAAGAGGAAATAAACGTGGTGATGTCAAGGCAGCGGTTGGATGGAAGGGGAAAGGGCTTGCGTTTGCTGTAGAATGTGGAATTGGAAGAGCAAAAGCCTGTCCTTGGATCGATTCTTAAGTTGGTAATCTGAGCCATGGCTTTCAGTTTCTTTTCTTGATCTGCTTTGCCTTGGGCGCAGTACAGCACTCCGGTTGCTAATGATGATTTATTGCAAACGCCAAGTTCAGTGGTAAGAGTTGCTGAAGACGTGTCGTTCCGGGCAGCAGTGGGCAGGGACGCTTCATGCCTTAGTTTACAGTCAATGGAGTTAAAATTCAGCTATCCAGGAGTTTCTTGCAATATCAAATCTCCTGTATTTTTCCATAAGATTTTGACCCCTCAGACACGCGAATTCAAAGAATAATAATAATTCTCCGCCCCACTCAGGTTAATGCCACGTTATTTCCTCCACACTCAATTACTGCCATTTCTTCACAAACCTAATTTGTATTCAGTTATAAATGTTAACAAAAGTAATACTATTAATCATTATCGAGTTAATATAATTGATCTTTTACTCTATGTGACAAAATTGTATGTAACAAAAGATTTTTATTCCAAATTCAAAACTTGTAGCAGTGGTATCTTCTTGTGATGCAATTATTTATTCTCTAGACTTTTATTATGTAATTTAATTTTTGTTGTTGTGATTTTTGTTTAATGTTGTAGTATCGTTTTTATGGATTTTTTGCTCTACAATACTGATAAATATACCCGTAATTTTAATTTATATAAATAAAGTTTAATATTATAAATCAAATGACATCAATTCAATTTTAAAATAAAATATAAAAATATATTATCAATGTCCTTTTTTTCAATAAAATTTTCCTTTCAATCTTTTTTTTATTTCCAAATCATCATCCATCTTTTACTTTTCCTTCCGCTGCCACGTAATGCATGTGCCAAAAAACCTAATTATATTAATTCATCTATTAGTATTAATTAATAGACGCGCGCATTTATGGGTTCGGTGGCAGGCTCATAACATTCAAGTCTTACAGGGTTTAAATATTTTGAGAGCTAACCCCCCTGCCCACCGAAGGCCACCTATTAGAATAGACTCAAGACTCCAGTATGTAAGACAATAAAACAATTTTTTGTTTTAATATTTTGATATAATATTATTTTATTTTGTGAAATAATAACCTCATGCCGACTGACTTGGACGGGATCCCTGTCCATAAACTGCTGAATTGGGTAGCAGCAGAATTATCCTCGATCGTTTTGGTCATTAATTTCAATAAATACGGTTGAAAATTTTAAATATTAAAAACTGATTGAAAATAGTTAAATAAACTATCCATTCAATGATTAATATCAAAATGGGAAAAACCAACTTTAATTAACCAAATTCAATTAATTTTGTTATTATTTCGATTTAAATCCTGCTGTACATAAGCTATAATATAGGACATAGATAAATGATCAAAGATCTTACAAGATAATGGCATAGCTCTTATTGTCTTAACTCAGTTCTGATAAACAAGTAAAGAAATTCCATTACAGCACAAAGCTGGCTATTAATTGGAATATTATGCTAACAGAACCATCGATCCTACCGTTCTTTGACTGTGTCCAGACGCAAGGCTAAACCAGAACCGCTCATAGTTTGGAGGTTGCGAGCTTTATTAGATCCTTCCTCAGAATCTTGCCAGATGGATTCTTGGGTATTGCAGCTACGAATGCCACTTTCCGGATTCTTTTGTATGGGGCAACCTGTGGATTTAGCAGCATAATGTCATATAGCAGCTGAAATTTTGCGTGAATTAAAGCATCTTATTTCTGGAAAGTAACGTAAATGATTGCATTCCCTGGTTAGTCCTTCATGCATACCTGTCTGGCTACAAAATCCATGACTGCAGTCTCTGATAAATTGCATCCGGCTTTTCTAACCACATATGCCATTGGAAACTGCCCAACTTCCTTATCAGGAAAACTGAGACACAAAGATAGAGGTGTGAAATTGGGCTCTTACTTTCGAGAAAATATATATGTTCTTCCAATCAAGAAAAACAGAGGAAATCGCAGGGTGTCTCGGTACAAGAACCAGAATTTCAATGCCATACACATCAGTGAAGAGGAAAACTTACGGTATAACCGCAGCATCTAAAATTTCAGGGTGGGTAAGGAGCAATGCCTCAAGTTCTGCAGGAGGAACCTGCCAAATCACCACAAAACTATGAGAACATAAAACCAACGTTTAAAAACCATCTTGTGTACCTTAGTTTACATAATAGTTTCATCCTGAATTCTACAATGATTAAATACAAAGAAAGGCCAATTTTGGGGAAGGAAGGAGGGGTTCCTTCACCTGATAGCCCTTGTACTTAATCAGCTCCTTCAATCTGTCAACTACAAAAATGAAACCATCGTCATCTATATAGCATATATCTCCAGTCTTCAGCCATCCCTCTGAATCAAGAGTTGATGCCGTTGCTTCTGGATTACTGAAATAGCCTACAATGACAGGTCACCAATTAAGTATCAAAGAAAGGGAAAGATTATCAACGAATACCAAAAATAGAACATAGGAAATGTCATGAAAAGGACTATCTCGTGCCTAAAAGTGTCAATCAACCCTTTACATCTCCAATTAATACTACAAAATTTTTGACATAGGCTCTCAAGATAGAAACAGAGTAAGTCAATCATTGTCATACTCTTTTTAATTCAGTGCCCACCGCGACACTTTAAGTACAGGCAAATAACTGCAAAGTACAAACCCTTTAGGAAATGAATCGCCTATATAAAATGTATCACAGGTATAAGCTGATAACTCTTTTATCCTTTAGAAACCTGAATCACTACATTAGGAAATGAATCAAATAATTTTTTTTTTTTTTGCAAAAACCAGAGGCTTCTAGTAATTATGGGTGGGGGCAGGACTATCAAAATCACCACAGTCCGCAGGCATTTCTAAGTCAGATTTCCTGAAATACTGTCACCACTCCCACCACTAAATTCAGCTACCAAACCCTTTAAAAATCATTTAATATAAATATAAAGAAAAGAATGCGTTCAACTTGCCAGCATATATAAAACAAATTCCCAAAGACTTCTTATCCATTTTACTAATTCCTTACTGGTCAGCTTCCAGAGAGATATACCGGCATCCTACCAGACAAGGCCAGAACACGGGACAGCAAAAGGGCTTTTCTTTTTCTTTTTTTTTATTACCATTAAAAGACCATTAATGTAATACCTTTCATGATGGAGGGACCCCTAAGCCAAAGCTCACCCGTTCGATTCACCGTCAAAGCCTTACCGCTATCCGGGTCCACAATTTTAGCCTCCATGCTTGGCGACAACATCCCCGCCGTGCCATACTTGCGACTCTCCTCCAACGAGTCCGTTGACGCACCAATCCCAGTCGACTCTGTCAATCCATACCCTTGAAGAATTTTTACGGTTGGATACTTGTCCAGAAACCCCTCAGTCACTTCCTTACTCAGCGGAGCACCACCCGACAGCGCTGAATGCAACGAACTCAAATCATACTTTTTCCGTATCTGATCCGCGGCGTTCACCATCGCGACGAGTATTGGCGGCACGAGAGGGAGGTAGGTGGCCCGGTACTTCTCGATCGTTGATAGCATGTCGTGCATCTCGAACTTCGATAAAACTATGACCGTTGATCCCGACGCCAGCAGCCCAGTGGCAAACGCTACTAAGCCATAGATGTGAAACATAGGAACGGTGCAGATAAACCTTTCTTCCTCTTGTAGACTGAACCTGTTTAGCACTGTTTGTACCATCGCTATCAGATTTCTATGAGACGAAACCACTCCCTTGCTCGCACCGGTTGTACCAGACGAATAAAGCAGAGTCGCCGTGTCATCCTGGTTGACTCGGTCCCTGACTCGACTCCCACTCGGTTCCGTCTTCATCATCTGATGTAAAGTTGTTACAATCTTCGCCTGGCCAGCGTTACTGATCGCGTGATCATCTAGAAGCACGATGGGAATGGTGGACCCGGCTAGTTTAGGGAGGAGTTGGGGAATAGTAAAGCCGAGAACGGGCTTTGAATCGGCGATTTGCTTTCCGATTTCAGCAGCCGTGTTGAGGGGGTTGGTGGTGGTTATAATAGCGCCGAGAGACATAACTGAGAGGCAAACGACGGGGAAATAGATGGAGTTTGGTGAAAGTAGCAGGACGACGTGGCCTTTCCGGATTCCCATGTCGGAAAGACACGTGGCAACCGAGTCAACCGCTCGCCAAAGTTCCGAAAAAGTGAGTTGGCGACCGGTACCGGCGTCGATGAAGGCAACTTTACCGTGGTGGGCACGAGAAGAGATGAACGTGGTGACATCGAGGGAATCGTTCTTCGCGAGAGAAATAGGCTTGCGTTTGCTGTAGAAGGTTGAGTTGGACCTGCAAAAGCCGCTCCTCGGATCGATTGCTGAGTTGATGTTTTGCGCCATGGTTTTCAAGTTCTCTAAGATTCTAACACTGTTCAGATCTGCTCACTTTTCCTGTCGATTTTTTAAGGTCGCACCTCGAGAGGTGGCTACCCCTGACGAATTTTTTTTTATATTGTAAAAAGACGAACCTTGGGCCTGTGAGTTGAGCTACTTTGACTCTTGACTGTAGATGTTGCCGAGAAACTGTCCCGTGGTCGGAAGCCTTTCGTGGCAAGGTCAAAATCGTCCGATGGGACAAAATGTCAGAAGTCGAAGTTTTGATCGCATAATCGTATGAAGAAATTTACGACTTTTCTGCTGAATTTCGAAGTGGTTCTTGATATTTTAAAACTTCAATTGAGAAACGTGTTTGAGACTTTTGGGCACGTGAGAATTTATGCGCTTATGTCATGTCGCAGTGTCTGCGGTCATGAATCGTGCGATCCTCCACTCCCGGTTCTGTGTCCCTCGCAGTTCACTTTGGATTGGGTTTGAGGAAGTGTCGTAACTACTAACTACTTAGCACTTAGCACTACTTAGCACTTAGCACTCAGGGCACGTGCCCAAAGTACAGAACAACAATCTAGCAAGTTTCGGTTAAAATTTAATTAATCAAATTAATGAACAAATTTTGATTGAAACTGTTCAATCAATTCGAATATTTAAAAAATGAAATACAATTAAATAAATTAACTTGATTAATTACAATTTTATAAAAATTTATTGATCTCTATATATCTCTAAATTATTTATAAGTTGTAACGTATATAATAATAATATAAAATATATTATAGCATATATGCTTATATGATAATATAAATATATTATACATTTATTATAACATATATGTTTAGATAATTGTATTAAATTATTGATTTATTTTATCCTTAATTGTATTAATCAATTTAATTTGATTAATCAATTCGATTAATTCTCACAGCACATTCTGTTAAAAAAAATTAACTGACTTAACTATTTACATACTTTTATTCAAATTCTGAACATAATCAATGAGTATTGAAAAATTAAAAAACCATTAAATACAAAATTAAGCTAAATATATAGTTTTTTAATAAAATTTGGATAAAATTCAAATAATTTAAACTATGAATAGCAGCTTTTCTGCATTGGTAACATGTGCACTTCTTTACTTTTCTTTCAATGCAAACTTTTCAATTATGCAATAATTGAGTTTTAGGGTTTTAGTACATATTGCAAAAAAAACTTCACCCAGACTTGAAAACGTAGGAAAGCATTAAAAAAAATTACGAATATTTATAACGACCAACTGGCCCACATGATTTTGCGAGGCCGAATAAGTTAATAGCTTAGGACATAAATTAAGTGTATTTAAAAAAATCACTTATTTAAAAAATTTTTAAATCGTCAAATTAATTAAAGAATTCAAATCAAATATTCAAAATTTTCTTTTCCCGTGATTTTCATTACTTTTACTTTCTCCTTTTTTATTATTTTTTTGCATTATTCCTTTAATTCCAAACTTTTCAATATTTGATAATAGTTTTTTAATAATAAAAAAATTGATGTTTCATCCCATTGCTTTTAAAACTATTTTCCGCTTATCAACGCAAAGAAAAATTCTTCTACTACTACTACTACCAATTATTATATAAATAAAATGAAAAACGAGTTGCAGAATTTTTTTAATTTGATTTTTCTGTTAAATTTTGTCCCTTTAGAAGAAAAACAAATGAGGAGAAAAATTATCATTTTTGTTGGGCTTTCTTTGAATAATTCTGTTTAGTCCTTGAGAATAAGGACCAGAAAGCCCGGTATCAGAGACGATATTAGGATCCGGTCCAGCCGATATAAGAATAGGGCCCTCAGCAGCCATTCATGATCATATTAGAATCCAACGGTTGGGATCGTTCGAGTCAAAGCAACCGGCAGTCCACTCCATGGTTTGATCCAGAACAATTTCGGGGTCGAACATTTGGACCATTTCTGGTGATTCAGGGTTTGGTGACAGAGAGGAGCGGAGATGGGAGGAGGCCACGAAGGGAGCACGACTTACAAAGGAGTAACCTTGCACCGCCCAAAGCGATGGCATACCGTCACCGGCAAGGGCTTGTGCGCCATCATGTGGTAATCTTTTTTGCTTTTTTCTTTTACTTTTAACTTAATCTGAGTTTGGATTTGTCATCTTTTGCATTAATCTGCGGTTTTAAATTGGCTAATTATATGAAATACGCTTGAGTATAATCCCGATCCGCTAGCTTTGCTTTGTTAGATTTAGTTTAATGAATGATGCTTTTATGCTAAGTCATTGGGCAAATTGGGTGCAATTAGCACAGCTGAAGAAGAAGTCATGGATATGCCGAGAACTGGGGATTTTTGCCGAAGAATAGTACAGTAAAGGCTTGAATTTGGTAGAATTAATTTTATTGTCATAGGGTTTTATGTCCAGGGTTTCACTTGTTTGCATGGTTGGGCTGGAATTTTTTTTCTTTTTAATAAGGATCATGTATATTTTGCGTTAAACTCAGTTTTGATTTTTGCTTCCCATATGTGGTTTCTAAATTATCCTTCTGAACGGTAGATAGTAGCTGGAGAAGGTTCTTGCCAACATTTGTAAATTCATTACTGCAATGCTGGTAGATTTGATGAAGGTTCTTGAAATTTGGTGTTTCAGGTTTTGGGTCTTGTACAGGGCTAAGCAAGATGGTCCCGTAGTATTGGTATGAAGTACCTCTTTTCTGCGTTCTTGATAGTTAAGTCCTTATTTTCAGTACGTTGCTTTCTTGGGTTAGACTGACTTCGGTTATGTGTCTCTTAGGGTTGGCGACACCCTTGGGAGGGACATGATGACCATTCTCACGGCCATGGAGACAAGCATTAGGTACTGTTTTTCTTTTTATGTGATTGCTTCACACAAATTTGTAGTTTCAGTATTGTATAATCTGATTTAGTTTTGCTGTAGCAGGAGTTCATTATGAAACTCAAAAGGTATGTGACTATATATTTTGTGCTTTAAGTCTACCTAACTGAAGGCATTATGGTCTGGCACTCTAGTTATGTAATTGATGGCATTTACATATGTACACATAAGGATTATAACTAAAGAAGATTAGGGAAGATCTAAACCTAGGAATTGCGAAGGCATTTTTAGTTATTTAATTATTTCTTGACTTCTATATTTGCCTATTCTGTCACTTAGGTAGGTCTTAGGGGATTAACATTCATTTCATTTGGTGGTTAGTGGTCATGTTTTGCCTCCTTTTATTTGTTTGCTGCCAATTAAGATATGCATATAGTTTGTTATGGTACTCTTCTTAAGCTCTTGTTAAGGTAATATTTGTATTCATATGGTAAGAATGCAGTATGAAATCGGAGAAACTTGTTTTCAATTTCAGTGATTATTGGCACTTTGTTCGGCTGCGGCCTGAAGAAGAATATCTGATTAGTGGTTGCTCGTGCAGATGCCGTTTTGGATGTCTTGTGTTAATTACTTCTGATTCAATAAAGTGATTCTGAAAAGGGATTTTAAGCATAATGAGATGAAATATGAGACTCCATTACAACATTTAGTTAAACGCATGGTTTTTTCTTTGTGAGCATGGATTTTTCCGAATGAATGAATGTATTTATGCGCACCTCTTTTTCTTTTCTTTCTTTCTTTGGTTTTTAAAATTATCATTGAAGGTAGATTTAGGGTCACTTGAAGTACTTTTGTATTAGTCTATTCTAGTAAATTGCTGTGCCTTCTACAAAATTACGATTCCGTTGCCATGTAGAAAGCAAATTACCACTTTGCTCCGTTAATGGTTGAGATTCAAGTTTTATATTATGGGGTATTGTTGTTGAAACACTTTCTATTGTTCCTTACCTAGAATGAACTTACAGATAGCCCTAAATACTTGACTTGGTTCAGCTGAAAGTGCAGTGCTGGCTGCCTCGTCCAGTTTTGAGCATGAGAGTTCACCTCCCTCTGTAATGGGTTACATAACAAATTCCACTTTTGGTGGCTAACACAGCCTTAAGTTGGGAGTGATCTCGAATTCTTGATATGTTTTCAGAGCGGTTTTCATGTCAAAATTTGTGGTAATTATTGCCTTTTATAATAAAGGGAACCTGAAGTCAAGCTTATGCTTGTTTGTAAAGCTCTCAAATTAATACAAGATTAGGACAGAAACTGTTAAGGGCTTCGAAGTATTGAAACATAATATGCTTTTAAATGTGATATTCTCATTTTGGATAGATGTCCCTGGCCCGGAGCATTGATCCGAGTAGAGCTCAGAACGGCTTGGGGCCTTCATTCACAAGTCTCTTGGACTTGGCCCAACTGATGAACATTGATCCTCTGCTTTCTGTTTGTTTAAGTTCAGGGAGTTATATTAAAGATTCTATGCCTTGATGTGTCACCCTAACTGATCTGAAAGATGCATAAGAATTCTAAATTGAACCACTGTCTAGATGTTCATGCAACAGAATTAGCAAGGTCAATAAGAAGAAGAATAAGACAAAAGGGCAGATTACCAGCCCGTGCCAATCGATTGCTCTCAACAATTGAGATTAAACAATCGGATTCTTCAATTGTTGTCAATTTCCCAACTGTTACGAGGATAATTCTAGCTGGTCTTACGCTGGGTTGTCCAACAACCACTGAACAGACAGAAAAACTTAAACCGATGCAGCCAGATTCATATCGCCATGGCATGCTTAATCAGGGAACAGTGAACCACCTATGATTTTTATGTTTCCTATGCTTCAGTCCTGATTAGCACCAGCTGTTTGCATAATATATTGTTCTCGTTGCTGTCATCATAATTCAGAACCAATTCTTTGGGCATCCAACGAGGCATTGTCCACACCATTCTAAAAATCATTACGTGCAAATTTTAATTTGTTTAAGATATTAGCATGCTTCAAACACTGCTGGAAGCTGAGGAGGAGATTCCTGAAAATGAGAGAATCTAGCACCTGTGCCAAATTTAATAGCAAGTTGGACTTCAACATAACGCATTTGAGAAGAAACGTTTTATTCTCCAACTAGATATAGTGGAGCATTCACATGGCAAGGAACCAATAAAAAAAAAGAAAAATCAGAAAAATTCATAAGAAAACAGATCTAATTTCAACAAGTAATCGAACGGAAAAAAGAAAGAAAGAAAGGAATGCATTGGCAATTAGGACTGCGCTATCTTATTGAAAAGAATCAAAGAATTTTACATTTGGTTGTTCAATCGATGACCGAATCTGGTTATCTACCAAGCTGTAGCATGGCAACTCAATATGAGGTAACCGTTATAACAATGATCGCCAAATCATGAGTTGCCAACTTAACATGAAAAGGAAAAGTTATAGCTTCTGAATTAGTTGGTAAGTATGTTAAGAAGTAGAACTCTAGTCTGGATCAAACGTCTGAACATGCACTCTAGCTCAGCCTCAAGATCCTCGATGGTTATTTCTACTGCCTCCAATCTTTTATTTGCGCTTTGCAGTGCCATCTCATCGCTTATATCGTACAAGCTCTGGCAACTCGATCGTACGAACTTTGAGGCGAGAGACCCTTTAGCCGATTTTCTCTCTAACCAGGGTATGGAAATGAGAGACAGAAGTGACTTCACCACGGATCTCTCTCACTTCTCTCATCACATCGACTACCATCATGAGATTGTCGTCTATAGGTGATAGTATGTCAGAAGTGATAGACCTGTTTCTCATCCCTTTAAGCGAGTGCAAACATTTCAGGGTCTCTTTCTTTAGTTTCTTTGCATACCGGTTGTAAACTCCAATTTTGGTTCCAACGTCTGGCTCATCGGTGCTCACTCTGCGCAAAGTACATTGTAGGTCTTGCACATGTTCCTTGACAAGCGACAGAACATCTCTGGAAATGCCGCAAGCATCCAGCATTCTCAGAGATGCTTCCGAAACTTGATGAACCCATTTTTCTTGCCCCTGGTGAACAAGCGCCCGCTTGATCATCGGTGAGTGAAGGAGGTCATTAGCGGAGTTATGTAAGTCTCTAAGAGCATTGAAGTTCAGGTTTGCCATTGTCAACCAAAGAAGCAAGAGAGTGTCTTCCGAGAAGAATTTGAGCGGGGATCCGGGCTGATGGTCAGTGAAGGCCAATGACCTCTCTTGACCATGGGTTTATATTGATTCAATTGGACAAACTTATCCTAAATTGGATCTCAGATCTCGAGGAAAAGAACTATATATGAAGTATCCTCCAGAGTACGGACTGGGGACAATTGATAACAGCTAAGGGACCAAATGTCTGCAGGAACTTTCCGCCTGGGATTGAGAAAAAGCAGCATTTTCAAAGTTGTTAAGATAATGCTGTTGGTGACATCGACTGGTGTAGAAAAGAATGCATGCACGGGGGAAGGATGCCAGCTTGCGTTCAATTCTTATAAGGAAGAGGCAAGATGTTGAAAAAATGGGGGAAGTCTTTTTTATATGTCACTCTTTTCTATTGTTTTCCTTTCTGGTAGTATGTACTGTGCATGGTCGTGTTTTCTCTGAACACAACATAAAATCCTAAATTAAGATTCACACTCCCGGTGAGGACCTTCCAAGAAGTTTTTGTGAAGGTTCCTTTACATATATAATTTATTGGGGAGAAAGTAATAATTTAGTAGAAAGAAACCAAGTGGATTTGTAGTTTTATTAACCATAATTTTCCAGACTGGGGAACATGGAATTCGATTTTGCAGGCCAAAAGGAAAATGACAACTTGCGATTTTCTGGGATAATTATTACGGTCTTTATTTACGTGTTCCAATTAAGCTCATGCTGCCATGCATGATAAGATGACTTTGCAGTGGCAAAGATGGCACAGATGGCAAACTCACTTCAACTCTATAGCTTGGTTTGCTGCATGACCCCTAGCTATTATTCGTTGAAGATTGGTCAGAGGCTACCTCTAGCCTGTCCGTCTCTCTCTCTCTCTCTTTTTTTATTCATTTTTAAATATTTGTAAATATATTTTTAAAGCATTTAATATTCATTTTTTTATATTATAAATACATTTTTCATAATTTTTTTTCACACTTTTTCATATTAAAAAGTATTAAACATCTATACCATAATTTTATCTCATATTTTAATATAAAATATATAAAGATAAATTGTTTAATAATTATTCCAGCGGAGCTCGGATTTTGAAATTCTTTTCTAAACTGGACTTTTGGGCTTTGGTTTTCTGCAAGCCCACATTTACTATGAGATAGAGAAAACAGTGTCAAAGCCTATCCATATGTTCGGTGGGTGTAAGGTCCGGTATCATTGGGCATCAACTCATCAACTGGATTTTGAAATGAGTGATCGAAACAAATTATTTTCAATAATAATAATATATAATAAATCTATTTTAAAAAATAATATACCAAGTTTTTAAATATTATTTAAATTGACAAATAAATTTTAAAAATTTCATGAAAGAGTTTTGGATATATCCGGATCACATAGCTTGATCCTTTTTATTATAATATACACACAAATGGTGTATAAAAAAGAACATATTTACACGTATATACACACATGTATGATTAAATATTAAATAGAACTAAAAGTTAGTACTATTAGCCTTAATTTAACAATTTAAATGTTTAAGGCGGGTGGATTTTAATTATGATATCTGTATAAGAACCTGAATAATGAGTTTATACATGAGAATCATCTCCAATCATATCCAAAGTCACAAAAACAAGATCATATCACCTTTTTCTTTCTTTTTTTCTGAAATAAATCATTGATGCATCAGGCCACTTTCATGTGAAAAGCAAATTATTACGTGAGAATAAGCAGTGTAAAACGGGTGGTGGCAATTCGATAAACTCTGCTTTAGTAGGTCTTAACTCGTAATAATGTGAATTATCATTCATTTTAATTATGGTTTAAAATATAAAGCGTTACACCTCTGTCAGTGTTGACTCAGCTATGCACTTCTGCTATAAATTTCAAGAGAAAAACAAAAAGACCTACTAGTTCTTAATTAATTCAGTGTTGATGACTTTCGGTTTTGCTTTTAAGTAAGATATAAGCTATAAAGATCCGCTTGATACATGTAGGCGGACTGATAACTTGGCTCTTCCACTGTTTTTTCCTATAATTTCTTCATATTGATGTTAAACTGTTTCATCCCAGCACTATGAGAAATATAATATATGGTTGATTTGCACAAGAAAACAAAGATGGACCGCGACAGAAAAAAAAGGGAGCTTAAGGTGGGTTTTGTCCGTAAATATATACCTGTGTTTAAAGTAAACATATTTGTTTAAATTTGAAAAAAATTAAAGACTTGAGATTTAAATTCAAGACAATCTCAAGTATAATTGATAAGGGTTAGTGAAGGTATAATCTTTTATTATAACTTATAAGATCATTAAATTTCTTGAAATTTTTGTCATTCTAATTATGTTGGGTCATTTCAAATTAAGAGAATAACTTTTCACTATAGTACTTTTCTTTCAACAAAAGTTGGATTGAGAATGTGTTTACCTACTTGCAAAGTTCCCACTGTCCAAATTACCTGGTCAGAACTCAAAAGCTTCCTCCAAGAAGTCCAGGTGGGGGCTAGTGTTTAACTCACAAGGAGGTTAAATATCGAATAAAAAAATGAAGTTAGACAAAATATTTGGTGGTCTAAATTAGAATGTTAAAGACTTGAAAAGACGATAGGCGCCAACACTAGACCGTTGCCTGCGCTGCGGTAATCAAGCCAGCCTTACTTTATCCTACCTTTGCCTATGACTTGTCACTTATTTACAGCCATCATTACCGACCAAAAAGCTTAATCTAACAACTTTTCTCCAAGAGTCAGCGATCATCACCTTTGAGGGAGAGAGTGAGAAAAAGGCCAGGGGGAGGCCCTGGGAAAAAGGTTTAGAAAAATTCTATTTTAATTTCTACTTTATTAGGTTGTAATGCGACCGGGAATCAAAAAGGTCCAACAAAAGGTCGTTTTCCTGTCAAGAAATTCTTGGAAAAGTTGTACACGTAACAAAAAAAACCACAGCTAGGTCCAACGAATGAGTCTCTTCTGATCTTCAGAGAGAAAAATCATGAAAACTAGATGACCTAGTGTGCGCACATGTTGGATCAAAATTCATACGCAATTTCAGGCACGGATGGATAAAAATGACAGCAGTCTGACATTTGAAAAAGAAATAAAGAGGTGTTTACATGGTTAAGAGCCTGATCCATTGGCAAAGTCTTCTGACTTAGCTTGAAGACTAGTGTCCCAAAACCTTGGTTATGAGCTTTTTGCTCTCAACAACTTGACGGGATGAATTGAAGACATCTATCTATGTAAGATTTGACTTACATATCTGGAAAAGAATAAGAAAAGAAAACTGATGTCGTATCACCCTTGACAAATTGTACGCATATGGCCAAACTTGGTAGTTTGATTCGGAAAATCAAAAACCGGGGTAGAAGAATAAATTTACTGCCGTCATTAATTTTCTGCCATTTTGACCCAATCAACGAAGCAGTTGTTAGCCATGGAAATGGGAATTAATTAATAATTGCTGAAGTTGATTAATATTCCTTAAAAATCAGAATTTGTTGGTTGTTAGGGTGGAGCCCCGGTGAACCCGAAGCTGTGGAAGAAATTGGGAGTGTAGGTCCAAACAGAGGGTTCCCTACGATTGACTGAATGGCTCAAAAAGCTGAAATCATGCTAAGGATAAGACTTTCTCATCGTATCTCTCCCTACTGCATATTAATTAATTTCTTCAACTGTCTATTCAACTGAAGAACTTTATTTGTTGAAGAAAATGACGACTATGCTACTTTTTCGTATAAAAATTCTTCCGTGGATTAATAGTACTGGTTTGGGTTCTTATTCATATCTGTCGGTAAGATAAGGGAATGACCAATGTATTAATTTTTCGTTCCCGTAAAGGAACCAAATTTGTTTTTGATGTAAGCCTGCAAGCTCTCCATGCTTTGCCAAATTCATGTTACAAGCAAAATTCTCAAACCAAACAGTTTCACTTTCAAGCTACTACTAGACTGATTCTGGTTTAAGCAGGAATCGAGAAGCAAGACAAATACAAAAGAAAGAATGTTACAAGCCCAAATTTGTCGGTCGAAAAGTTTTTGCACGGATAACCAAGCGTATCTTATCCTTTGCACGTGTTGGCTATGTTGTTTGGTCGTAGTACGGAACCAGTTGACGCTTGAAAGAGAGGGCTCACGAGCATTAAACACAGCCTAAGGTCAAATTTGAAGATAACAAAATGGGCCTCCAGTTTGCCAGCTACCCCTATGGCGGCCACCTATCACCTCGCACCAGTTGGCTCGCAGATCCAAGCGTTAGTTTAACGTTGCTTCCTCAATTTATCAAGTAAAAAAATTGTTTAAACTAGTCCCCTTACAGAGATTGTGCATGTAGCTGTTTTATTTTTAATGTTAATCATTCGATAATCATTGGAGGTTCGCGATCAAGAAATCTGATTAACTTATTCTCACATTCCTAGTCGAAATCAACGCGGAAGAAGGGAACAAGAGCTATAGCTAGTACGATGGCTAAATACAGACATATACTTAGTCAATCTGGTGCCCTCTCTTTCTGTTCACATGCATGGCTTTAAGATACAGCTAAGACAAAATAATGGCAATATTATTAGACTGAGCAATGTCCTTTTGCTGCCCAAAAATAATGGCCAATTATGCACACAAGTCATATTGTTCCGAGCATTGATTTTGGTGCCAGGCTGGGCTTGGAAAAGGGGAGAAACTCTAGCAAATTCCGGGAGCCATACCTGCCTGCCCTGCATCATTTTGCTTCTTGCACCGCATTGGTGATGACTGATTGTTTGAACTGATTTTAGTTTGGAAATCTGTCGAAGAGTCAAAAGAATTTATGAGATAAAAAAAGCGAAAGAAAGAAAAAAGAGAAACCAAATCAATAGCAAATGCAAGAATGTCTGTGTTAGACTACGCAAGAGTCTCGGCTGAGAATTAGCTATGTGAAAAGACAAGATCTTGGTCTAATCCCTTCTATATGAACATCATTGATCAACACTTGTATATACTGTTATGAGCAGTTTAATGAAATTTACACTTCCTGCTTCAAACTTAACAGTCTGTAAACACTGTGTAAATTATTTCGGCGTATCTCTGTCTCTCATGAAAAGGAAAATGTTGTGCAACGTGGAATCAAGCCAGTGGATGAGAGCATCAAGAGAGGTTGCGAAAAAACGAATCCTGTCGGCGAATTTGGTAAAGCAAAGTTTTCGGGGTTTCGAGACCCACGTGGCGCAACAGGAGTCCACGCGTAACAAAAGTTATCGGTGCTACAACTTGAGATCCTATAAATGGTGTAGTTCCATGTTCCTCTTTTGGTATTGGGTCCTCCTTTGCCTCAAGAATCTTTGGAAAATACCCTTTAGCCTTTAGCTTTGGGTTAAATCAATCAAATAGAAAGAGCAGTAAAAAAAAGCAAAAGAAAAATACACACCAAAAAGAGGTATGGAGGAGAATAAAGCGGTGAATTCCAGGTTCAAAAGGGTTTGCGTCTTTTGCGGAAGTAGCACCGGCAAGCGAAACTGCTATCGTGAAGCTGCCCTTGAGCTGGGCAAAGAGCTGGTACTCCCCTCACGATATACATCATTGAATTGATCAAAAGCTACTACTGATATATATTCTTTTCTCCAATACTTTCTTCCTTTCATTTCGTTCAGCTTTGCTAACAACTTGTAACTAAGCTCCTTCCTTGGGTTTTACTTTCTTGGCTCTCAAGGTCTCCAGGAGGTTGGATCTTGTTTATGGTGGAGGAAGTGTCGGGTTGATGGGATTGGTTTCTCAGGAGGTCCACCGTGGTGGAGGACATGTCTTAGGGTACGAATACATATCTTCCATCGATCTATATTCCTGACTGGAAATTGATTTTCTTCAGCAGGATACTGAATTGTTCTTGCTGTTTATTTTCCTTGTTTTATCCACAGAATTATCCCCAAAACTCTGATGAGAAAAGAGGTCTAAAATCTTTCCATTTGGTTTTTCTTCTATCTTAAACTAAATAGTCACTTTTTCCTGATACGTCACTAAACCATAATGCAGAAATATGCTTTTGGTTTTCGTTAAGCAGATAACAGGGGAAACAGTAGGAGAGGTCAAACCTGTTGCGGACATGCACCAAAGGAAGGCTGAGATGGCCCGCCATTCTGACTGTTTTATCGCCTTACCAGGTCTCTCTCAAGTCTCAATCCTTCTCCCTTAAAAATTAATGGTTCTAATTGATCATGCTTTGCTTTAGTTTATTGTTTGTTTTCAATTGATCAGGTGGATATGGAACTCTGGAAGAGTTATTAGAAGTCATAACATGGGCCCAGCTTGGAATCCACGACAAGCCTGTAAAGCCACTTAATGTCTTATCGTGAATCTATTTGGCTTGAAACTGGTTCTAAAACCATACCAACTTTTATTTTTAACTCTTTTTGTTTCATATCCCCACAACAGGTTGGCTTGATTAATGTGGATGGCTACTACAATTCTCTGCTCACCTTCTTGGACAAAGCCGTGGATGATGGATTCATCAGACCATCCCAACGTAGTATTGTTGTCTCCGCTCCGACTGCAAGAGAACTTGTCCAAAAACTGGAGGTGGGTTTTTTTTTTTCCAACGTTTATTGGCATATAATCACAAGTCTATTATTCAATTCTTGGGTCCATTTTAGCAGTACTATTTATTTCGTTATTAAATTATTGTAGTATATATCTGCTCCGAGAACTTAGGATAGTGTTTTGTTTGAATAGGAATACGTGCCACTGCATGATGGAGTTGTTGCTAAGGCAAGGTGGGAGGCTGAACAATTGGAGCTGAATTCATCTTTGCAATTTGAAATTGCTCGTTAAAAAGAGGACAAAGGTCTCTCTTTCGTTAGTTCTTTACTTTTCTTTTCTTTTTTTATGGTTTTTCCGATCAGCAAATGTAACTATGCAACTAGCTAGGGTTCCTCCTTTCAAGTTTTGTATGTACCGTGTTACTCTAGGATAGAAAGGAGAAAAAATCCTTGGTATAAAAAGGAAAAACAAACATTGTTAGGTGGCTGTTAACTCCTTGTGTTGGATGAAAACGGCAAGTAGCAAGTGGTGTTTGCTTTGTCATAATGCCAATCTGTAAAAGTTACAGGAAAAGAACACGAAGGAAAAACAAAAAAAAAAAAAAAGGTGTTTTTTATTCTCTTTTCCATGCCTGCTGTTTCTGCTCTACCCTTCTTTCTCACACTCTTCCTTACATTCTTTTGAGCTATTGCAGTTTGGAGGTAATGATTCCATTATGGAGTTTTGTCAAAGCTTTTTCTTTTTTAAATTCATGTGCAGTAGTTCAAAAATCATGGACCCAAAAGAAAATTTCTGCTCAATCACAGTGAATACTGAATGGTAACTGGTGAAAGAAGTACTTCCAGTCTACCAGGAGTGGTCGGAAAAGCTTGGCAAAAGCCATAATTCATGTATTTTCTTATATTTTGAACTCCCCTTGTGCTTCTTTTTTGGTTTTTAATTCCCCGTTAACTGCAAGAGAGAAATCTTCAATTTGATTGGAGAGAGGGAATACTGACAGGGAATGATGAGTGGCCTGAATATTAGCTAACTAATCATAGCGGCTTAGCAATCCGCGAAAGGTCACGTTTGAGGTCTACGATTTCCATTTTCCAATTTCCCACTTGCACCGCTTTCTTTCTAAATTTTCTATGGTCATCAATTTAGTGCACTGTTTTGATTTTGAAAAGGCTAAAAAAAACAATAGATAAGTACTGGTAGTATAGTAAAAAGCAGAAACAGTAAGGCAGGGCAAACTCTTTGAGCCTTCAGATTGGGGTTTGAGTTCTCCATGGGTGAATGGCATCATTGGTTTTTTGTGTTGGGTACCACTTCACGCGTTCCTTATCCGGACTCTGGCCTATCTATCTAATCCCAGCGACCTCGCCAGTACGCGTAAAACTTTTCCATGTCAGCTACTTTGATCTGTCTTTATCAGCATCATGCTGCTTCCCCTTCTTTGTTTATCCCTGATACTATTACTCTTTATTCTCTGCATTTTGACATTTTAAAACCCTTAATGTACCATTAAACATGTTTTTCTATTATCGGTTGCCTACATGATTGCCCGAGATGATATCACGGACCAAATGTAATTCAGCTTTTGCATTATTTGTTCGGACCCCAAATGATTACGAACATGTTTTCTTTTTTGTAGCTTAATGTTTTCTCTAAACTGGACAACTGGTTATGGAATCTTCACTGCGTAAGGTTTGAAACTATAATCATAATCATATGTTTATCAATCCCCTGAATTTTAATTTCCCACCACACCTTTCATCCAATGCGTTTAGGTTAGGTACCCATCAAAACTGACAATATGAAACCTTACACAGTATCTTTCAGTGGTAAACACAGAGATGAAAGATAAGGAAACAGAATGTAAAATCATGTAAATTTGGAAACGACTGTCCCAAGACTTAGAATGTCCACACGTTACAACAGATAGATTTTTTTTTTGTCTGCAGGAGGAATGTCTCGTCGGACCCAGCTAATCATGGAGAGTCCACATTCAATGGGCTCAGGAATTTATCCCCACCGCACCTGATAAGCATTGAGCCATCAAAGATTAATAGACTGGACCTCCAGCCTACCTCGAGTGCTATGCAGGGAACTCCAGATAGAAAATATCTTTTACTTGGGAGTGAAAATGAAGGGGGAAAATAGCGAAAGAAGTTGAGACAAAGGGAATGTTACAAGAAAATACGTCCCCATCAGACGTCGAAGCACTACTTCTTTCTCCACAACCCACTGGAAAAAAAAAAAAACCCACCCGATTTCCATTTACATCATGATCTTTTGCTGGCAATGCAGGGTAGGCTGTGGCTTGTGCGGGCTTTTGGTCATGGGAGAGTTCCGCAAAGTTTTTGGGATTGCTTAATGAGCCGGTGGTCCTCCTGGTAGTCACTGTCGATCGGGCCCAATCGAATTGCAACTAGTGGTTGTTTTGAGGCTTGCTTGGGCCCCTACAGCAGTAAAAGACGTGTGCAGTGAGGTAAGCCATGTTCTGCTAAACGCCTAAATCCTCAGCTATTTATCTCCTTCCTAACCCACTCTGAATTAATACAAGGGCAAAAGAAAGGAAACACGAGGCTGGCATCCACCGCTCCACACCATTCTCCTGCATTGATGAAATGCTTCAAGCTCTTCGGACAGTCGTTTCCAGTGTTGTCACCTTTCAATTTCAATTGATCATAAGAGAACTGCACAATATAACCACTGGTTTTCCTTGGGTTTGGTGATGCGTCAGTGTTAACAACTTTTTCAGTATTGGATCATTTTCAAGCCCAAGGATCAATTAAACTCGAATGGCAATTATTGCCCATGGTACAACTTTTATCGTTTTTCGTTTTCCTGGAAATTTGGGAGGGGAGGCTGAGGTTTGGGTTGGTTTCGAATTACTATGGTCCCCCGTCACCGACTTTGGACAATTTTTTCTGGAACGTTCAGTTCGGGCCCAATGGGGATCGCCCGCAACCACAAACCTGATAATAACAACGACCCTGAAGTCTTAACGATCAAGCCGATTAAGAGGTTAGGTTTAGCCCAAAGCCGAAAAAAAAACACAGTTCAGAGATATTCGTAATTGTAAAGTAAATTTGGCTGAGAAAAATCTAACTCTGCACCTTAATCGATCTCCAATCTAGATGTTATTTGGCTCGATGATACTTATGCAGGCAAAGTGTTGTTTTCTGGCCAACAGCGAAAGCTGATATTCTCCTTCACCTTTTTGCATGGTCTTGCTGAAAAAAAAGAAAGGGTTTATATTGTTTCGTCACTACATGAGATCACTGTAAAGCTTGTTACTGAATTCAGATGTTATCAGAGCCTTTTCCAGGTTTAAGAGAGAAGATATGAGATCAATTACAGGATAATTATAGCTTAAATTTGTGCTGGCAAATCATATGTACATAATGTTCGATAATTTACAGGATATAGGGGGGAAATCACATGGCAGTTTCTTTTGAAAAACTAGGACGCCACTGGAGATGATCTAGCTGTGTGTTGTGACAAAGAAAATTGGATTCCTACTGGCTCAAAGTATTAAGAAGGGAGACTCTGGTTTTGACAAGCTGCCTGAACATTCTCTTTAATCCATCCTCAAGGCCATGGATACTCAACTCTAATGCTTCCAGCTGTTTCAGCAAAGTCTGCAATTGCTCAACGCTTGTTTGCTTGCTTAGCTTCCGGGTGGTTTAAGGCAATCAGGACATAATTCATTTCTTCCATTTCATTCCCTTCTAGTCCTTCACATGCTATACGAGTCGGTCGCATTGCCTTTGAAACCAAAGACCAAGGGCCTAGCCTTGATCTTGCCTTTGGTTCAGGAATGGATCCTAAGATGCATTCAAGCACTGAGGATGCTAACGGTAGCCCCTAGATTGCTGCCTTTGTCAAGAAGTACTGAGCTTTTGAGACACCTGGAAACCCTTTCTTCATGGTTTTGATAGTGGTCATGTAGTTTCCAATCTTTCATCAGGAAGGCCAGTTTCTCCAACTCTTTTTCTTCGGACAGACGATACAAGATCTTGAACAATCTCCTTCATCTCCGACAAGACATCTCTAGTGATTCCACACACATCCAACACCCTAAGAGATCCACCCAACACATTTTCTACCCATTTGTCATCTCGTTTATGGGAGAGAGCTTGTTGAATGAGTGGCATCTTAAGCATATCATCAACATAATCGCACAAAGCAAGAAGACCACTCAGCTTGTGGCATACTGTTGTTCTAGATGTGGCTTCTGAGGCCTTTAAGCTGTAAAAATGTTCTCTAAATTTGCTGTTGCAGGGTGAGATATGGAGGGCAAACGGACTGAACGAGTATGGTAACCAAGTTTTGCATCCATCTTCCTTTCTAGCACAAGCAATATATACAACACTTGAAATCAAGGTACTGGAATTTGAAGCTTAAGTTCGTCAAACCAAGGAACCAGCTATATATATATGAAGAGAGGAGACAATGAATCTTGTCATAAGGACTTCATCAGGATATCATATGGAGGGGCTTCCGATGGTCCTGGCAATGTCTTCTCATTGCTACATCCTCAGTTGAGTATTACTAATAAAAACTATAAGGATAAAACAAATTAAAAGCATGCCATCCTACCAGCCAGGTAGATCAGAACAACCTCTCCATATTTGGCTCAGATTTAGTTCATTCCTGTGGGCAGACAAATGCTCAAGGTTAGCCTTTGGTTAGCAAGTAAGAAGAATCCTGACAGCTGGCGATCAACTTGATTTAGAACTAATAGCTTCATCACATTATTAAGTTCAACAGCCTGTTTACGTCTGACAAAAACTAATCCATGATTGATGTTTGTGAATTGGTTTCAATAAGCATGCTCCATTGTTTTTGGAATTTCGAAATTGATTTTCAGCATGTCCTGGTAGATGATGTTTACTTCATTTCTTTGTGATTCAATTAAGCCTTAATCTTGACGGAAAATTCTCCTAGACTTAAAACTAATAATCAAGTAATAATCATGCAGGAAGAAGTTTTGACCATAAAGAATTCTGCAGCGTTAACAGAACCATTAGAATCATCTATAGAATGCAAAAATTTTGGTGCAGCATATTTCAGTCAATAAAAAGTATTGTCTTAATGAGGACAAAAGAACAAAATCTTAGAAACTCCCACATAGAGGGTATACAAATCCTTAATTCCTCCAAATATTTCACTAAAACTTTGAGTCTGATGTGGCTGACATCTCTAATAAGCCCAACTTGGTGAATTCTGTTCAATTATTTGCTTGGATTGTTCTCAGTTTAAAAACCAGAAGGGATCGAGGACCAAGCGGAAGCGATGCTTATACAAATTTCCTCTATTTACTTTAATTTTCTGTTTTTGTGTACAAAATTTCAAAGAAAACAATCATTTACTGATATTTATAAGTATATTCAGCTAAGTTATATAAGTCGATTGGACCTCAACAGCAGCAAGTTTTGCACTTGGACAACATCGACGAAATTTTGGTTTCTTCTCAACTTCATTGGCGTAAGCTTCTTAGTCTTACATTCGTGAGATTTGGTTTGAATCAACTTGAAAACCAAAAGTAAACCAGTTACCTTTGACTCAGAAACAGACCATGGAACAGATTTCAACACTTTCGGACTGCTTGCTTCAACTTCCCTTGGCAAACCAGCTATCGTAGAATAGATGGAGCTCTCTAATACAAATTGGTGGGAGAAATTGTTGAACATTTTCAAATAAAAGATATGATTTTATATCAAAATAGAAGAAAAATTGTGATAGTTAAAAATTAAAATCAAAATAAAAGTTATGTTTGTTAAAAATAAAAATAAATAAATAAAATTAAATTAAATAAAAATAAGAAGAAGAGTCACGAAAAAATCAATAGAGTAACTCTTTGAAACAGACACAATCAGTGTCTGTTGAGAACAGACATCGATACCTATAAAAAAGGATCCTTTTTAACATCAGAAAAACAGTAATATCTCTCATTTTTCTTCCTCAAACATCTTCCAAGTTTTCTTCTATATCATTTTCCTGCAGAAAAAATATTATAGAAGTTTGATAATCTTGTTATACTCCGGTGAGTGCTTAGTGGATTGATTTCGTTAATACAAAACGTCATCAATCATTGAGTTTCATTATGTCTTCGAGATTTATACGTCAGTAACTTTTTTACACATTATAAGTGGGGAGTGAGGGCGAATAAAACTTTAAAGACAGTAGCATTGATATACGCCTTGAAGCCAATTTTTAAGCTTTTTTAGTTTGGTGTTATAACAGAAATCTTCATTACTTTTAATTAAGAGTTCGATAAACCAATCTATTAATTAATATAAGAACATTAACATTAGGAGTATAAGTTGCTTGATGATTCTACTTGCAAGTTTTATATTTGGAAAGAAAACAATTCCTACAAGTTTCTGGACCCTATAGGGCGTCTTTGATATTAAATCAAAAAGCATAAAATTCATTGAATTTCTATTAAATCGTAATTTAAGCTGCTCATATCAATAAGCAACTATGTCCTAAGGTCCATGTGTTATCAGTAATGTTCAGGATAAGAAAAAAATGAAAATATAAAAAAAGATTAAAAGAAAAAGGATTAAAAAAAAAAGAGATTTTGGGGAAACGATTTCTTCTCTGGCTTGCCCACTGGACAATGTACATATATAACTCATTCAATTTACACAGCACTATACAGCAAAAATAACAGACAAGCCCCCTGTAAAAGAATGGGGATGTCAGTGGATATCGCTAGATCAAAAAATGACCCAGAGGGCACTGGTTAATGGTTGACAATGTTGAGAAAGGACACCCTGGTTTTGATCAAACACCTGAAGACACACTCCAGTCCCTCTTCAAGCTCCTGAATAATTGATTCGAAGGCCTCCAAATCCTTCAGGGTCTTCCGTACTTGGGTGATATCAATGCTTTTGCCTGACTTGTTCTTGATAAGAGCTTCTAAAGTATGATCTAGTTTATCCTCTTTGTCCTCAATTTCACAGGATAAACGCTTGGATTGGATCAATTTTGAGACCAAGTACCAACCAATTGACTTTGGTTTTGGGTGGTAAACAAATAACAATAGGGACTCGAACACTGTGAGACTAACTGCCTCAACTTCTTTTAGCATGCTAACCACGGCCACAAAGTCATGGTCATTTTCCGGGATTGCCGCATTGCGTTTCTGCATCCTCTTCATGTTGCTGAAGCACTTGCAAACAATTTTACTAACTTGTTTTCTTGAGATGAAGTACTTTCTTATCTCATTTGCGAGGCTCGATTCACAACCATTCCTTCTGCGGAAGGATGATTCCAGATCTTGAAGGCAACCTTTGATCTGAGAAAGATCGTCCTTGGTTGAGCCTCATATGTCCAACACCCTGAGAGATCCATCCAACATGTCTTCTACACATCTATCGAGCAGTTCATTGGAGAAAGCCTTTTGGGCGAGTTGCAACTGAAGCAGATTATCAGCACATTCATACAAATCTTTCAGAGCAGACAAGTTCTGGCATAGAACTGATGGAGAAGAAAATGTTGCTTCTGAGGCTCTAAACCTGCGCAACTGATCCTCAACATCGGCTACAAAAGGGTGGGATTTTGATGGCAAACTGTTGGAACGAGCATGGAAATATGATTTCATTGTTGCAATAGTAGCATCCATTCTTTTTACCATTTTCTTAGCAGATAACTTATTGCTGAGATGCACATACAGAGTTAGATGTTCAGGCCATTCCTACTAGGCAGCTTTTATATAAGGTGAAGGGAGACAGAAGGTATCCTATTTAAATGTTCAGTTGGCCTTGATGTGGCATTGCCTGCATGTAGTCAGCTGATGTTTCATCATTGAAACATATTATGGAGAGAAAATTAGAATATAGTCGTCTGCATCAATCTGCTAACCTGTCCCCCAGACATTAAGATGTAGAAGCCACTTTATAATATTGCAAGTTTGTAAAAGTTTTGTTTTATGACAGGAAATTGCGCCAATCCCGTCGATGGTTTAGCATCTGCCAACAAGTGGAATCCTTTTTCTTTCTTTGGTTGAGAACCTTTAAAGCAAGTCTATATAGCCAGGAATCTTTACAGCTCGATGTTGATTTGAAATACATGCAGTCCGTGCGCATGATATTGATGAATAATGAACTTATCATTTGCTGAGAAATCATTGAATAGATTTCTAACCAGTCCATAAAATTTCAAAAAACAGAAGGTCATCCATGGCAGATAGATTTTTACCCATTGCCCGGGAATAATAATAACTGCAGAAATCTGAAATGTGACGGCTGTGCACCAGATTATCACTGCCTGATTAACATATTCTTCTACTAAATGATTTGCTAAAGATAATTGATAATTACACAAATTTAAAAAAAAAAATTGATAATTACACGTAGAAGGCATCTTGGAAAGGTATAATTCCTTTTGTGCAATTACTGCAATTAACTATTTTTGGAACTAAAGGAGAGCCCTGAAGGGGGAGAGGCAGAATTATCAATCAATGTCCCAGGATACACATATTGATTATCTTGCTTAAAGGCAAGTCTCCTTTAATTTCCAATGATAAGTAGCAATTGGAATTAGAATTGACGCTGCGAGTTAAAGTGAAAATAAAAATTAGCTCTTGACTATGCCTTTAAGGTTAATAACCAAATTTCTAATATTGTAACTTTAAATTTAAATTTGAGAGAAGAACTTAGTAATATTATTCGATGATTTTGATTTCTGACACTCAACCTGTTCTAAAATATTATTTACTAGACACTCTACGTCAGTAATGCAGTTAGAGGGTGTTATTGTGAAACTATAAATGCATGGGAAGAGAAAAGGCAATTGGAGATCAATATCCAATGTGTTGAAATTGGTTTTGTATGTATTTGTACAATTGAGAACCAAAGTTGTATGACAGTACAAAATTGTCTTGGACATTAGCGGTTCAGAATGTTGAGAAGGGAAACTCTGGTTTTCAGTAATCGTCTAAAGACACACTCCAACTCCTCCTCTGTTTCCTTAATGGTAGATTGGAATGCCTCCAGTCCCTTCAATACTTTTTGCACTTGTACGAGTTTGATGTCTTTACCAGACTTCATGAGACCCAACTCAGCGTCTACTTTCTGAGCTTCGTTTGCTTCCACTTCTCCACTTGATGCACGTTTTGAATGCAGTAAAGCAGTAAGCTTTGATCTTGGCTTCGGAAGAGAAAGAAAAGACAGCAGGGAATCAAACACTGCAAGACTAATCTCCTCAGCTTCTTTCAGCATGCTAAACACAGCCACCATTTCAGAATCTTTGTCCAAGACAGTTGATTTACACTTCCGATCCATTCCCTTCAAGCTTTTAAAACACTGACAGATCATCTTATTCAATTCATTCCTGGTGACCATAAAAGCTCTGACTTCATTTGCCAAGCCAGATTCTCCACTACTTCTTCTCCTGAGGGATGATTCCACTACCTGCACGCTCTCTCTCATCCGAGAGAAAACATCTATAGTGGTACCACACACGTCCAACAGTCTAAAAGATCCTTCCAACACGTCCTCTAGCTGTTCATGGCAAAGAGCTTGTTGGGTAAGTGGCAAATGAACCAAATCATCAACACGCTCGTACAATTCTTTCAGACCTCCCAATCCGCAGCTGATCGATGAGGATGTGTCTTGTGATGCCTTCAATCTGGATAACTGCTCCTCAACACTTGCAACTAGAGGATGGATGCTGGAGGGCAAACTGCTTGAACGAACATGTCCAATTGAGGCAGCCATTTTTTTTTTCCTTTAGCAAAGGGAGCTTTTACAATGTTGAATTACAATACCTCTTCGCAGAATTGCTGAAAACAACCCAATTTGATCTTATTATATATAGAGGAGAAAGAGACAGCGATTCATCTCTATCCTTCCAACCTTGCATTCGCTGTCATGTCGTGAGTTACAGCTCTGGAACCTCCTCGATTGTAGGATTATGCAATTTTGGATAATACTGACATACACAAGCAAACTGCTCCATGGCTGTAAGACAGGAGGTGGCCGTTGGAATTATGCAATTTTGGATACGGATCCAATGAATCGTGTGAAATACATCAAACTTCACGCTATGATGAAGTATCCTCCTGCTTTAATATTCACGAACCTTGGGGCGCTATGGTTTTAACTTAAATAACGTGGGTTGCTAAAGAAATTGCCTAATATTTGCACGAGTGACCTGCCAATTATGTCTTCCAGACAAAGTGAACCAGGACAAATTCTTATCGTTCTTATGCTTCACGTTCGAATCGATCATGTAGCTAATATATATATAACTCTCTAGTTGTTACGTCCCTAGGTACAACTGTACAAATGGAATCTTGACGGCACCAAGCTTTAAGAGTTTTAAGCATTGATTATTACAAAGAATTCAAGTAAACTGGGGTTTTTTATTCCCAAGTGAAACCAGGCGAAGAGGCGTTTGTTTAATTTGATTTGTAATGCACGTTTATTCTCAAAAACGCAAAAAAGGAGTTGTAATTCCCAAAGCCAATACTGACAACAAACAAAAATGTAAAAAGAAATTCAATAAATTGTAATTCAACAACAACAATAACTGCACAATGATGTGGAAGGATTGACAAAATCAGGATAAGCAAGAACTGGAAATCCAGCATTTCCTCGAAAGGAATTTTAACAATGAATTACAAGTATTGGGTAACTGAATGAATCGTGTTCTATATCGAAATTCACTAATCTGGACTCCTTTGAATGTGGGAATACTTACCGTTAGTTATTAGTTATTACCAATACAAACGATTGGAATCAATCCAGTGTTAGATGGAAAGAAAGTCAAACGTGAGACATGCTAACGAGTCAGCAGCATCTTTCTCATGCTTGCAAAGCTGGTGAGGCAAACAACGAAGCATTAGCCTAGGTCCCCTACGTTGTGGTTAAATTTCGCTGCTTTGATGCGTGAGATAAGAGCCTCCCCCATATTCGATAATCCTTTCCTACCAACCAACTTCACCCCAAAGGTGCGATGTAACAAATTCATCCTGTTCCCATCTCCATTCAGTTCACTTAACTGAATGGTCTGCTTCCTTGTTATCAAGCCATAAAGACACAAGAAACTCGAGTCCAATTTATCCCCGTGGAATTTGACCCTTATTAATGCATGAGATCCAAGATCATTTGAATTGGGATCAAAAATGGCTGAGAAGCTCCCAAATGTCAAGTCAGGGTTCTCAAATAATTTATTCAAACCATCACATTCCTCGTTATCATTATTAACTTTGTCAGTCAGAGCCAATGACCTCCTCCTGGCCACTCTAAGTATGTTAGCAGCCTCTCTCATGCCACTTAGAAAAGCTCCATGCATTGTGGCAGGATACTGCTTATTAGTTGCCTCACCTGCAAAGAAAACTCTGCCATCTCCAACACTCTCAGCAAGAATATCATAATCATCCCCCGATGAACCAATAGCAACATAGGAGTAGGATCCATATGTGAAGCAATCTTTCCCCCACCGGGTACAAACAGCCTGAACAGGATCTGGAATAACAATCCCTTTCGGATGAAAAATCCCCCGCAATATGTTTAATACCCTTTTCACAGACTCAACAGGAGACATCATTTCAAACTTAATTGCTGCATCCCCTGCAACAAGAGCAACAAGAAGTGGTCCTCCTGACACAGAGGAATAGCTATAAAACAAAAAGAACTCGCCTCTCATACTAGAGTCTTCTGTCAGATGGCCAAAAGTATCAATCTCTCCACCCCAAAAGTTGTATGGAAACAACATTGCAACCTTATTCAGCAGCCCATATCCTAGTCTCTGAATAGCATCCTTCTTTCTTTGTGGAAGCTCAGGAACAAATTCTATCGATCCCTTCTTAAGAACTCCTAATGGAACTGTGCAAAGAGCCATATCCCCACGAAACTCCTGTCCACCTGCATAAACCCTAACCCCATCAATACCATACCTGATACTCTGCACAGTCCTCCCATAAAAAATAGGAAGGTCCCCAGCAAGTGCTCGAACAAACCTCTCATTGCCACCAGGTATAAAACAATGATCACCACCCATCTCATATGGGTCATCTTGATCCCAATATGCCATGGACAAATTAGACATCAAGGAAGCATTAGCATATTCTAAATTTGCAAGATGCCAATTCAACAGCATCCTCTCCTGTGAATCCTCAGCTACCTTGTAAACACTCCTAAAGGCTTCTAGCGCAGTCCCTAATGGAACATCAACTGATTTAACTTCCTCAATCATAGCATGCCTAAGCTTACAAACTCTATCCAACAACTTATTAAAAGAAACCTCTATCCTAGAATCAACATCAGCATCTACTGCCTTTCCATCTGGCAAATACAAAGGGCAAATATCTCGCACCTTATGAAGAGGTAATCCCATTTGCCTCGCAAGAACCCCAAGTGGATTCCCATTTATTCCGGTGAGGACGCTCCCACCAAGATCCGCTGCAGCCACCACGCCATCACCCTTCATCTTCCTTGTCTTCACGCGCCCCCCAGGGCGCGACCTACCTTCCAAGACGACAACTTTAAACCCCATCGAAACTAACTGCCTCGCCGCAACCAGACCCGCAAAACCCGCACCCACAATCACTACATTGGCTCTTTCCACGCCATCCAACGACTTCAATTTCGCTTCTTTAATAGCCGGGGCTAAACCAAAGTTAATGTAACCGTGTTCAAGAAGAAAATTGTACGCTGAGTCAACTAGGTTCTTGTGTTCGGCTCGGATTGATTCGAGCGCGTGATCACGCGTCAACCAGACAGAAACATTGGATCTCCAGCGAGCGAGAATGTGGTTTCTTACGACGATGTAGTTACCTTGCTCTTGGCCCCCGATTCTTGACACCACATTAGCTTCGATTTCCTCTTCAGTGAGAGAATCAACAGGGAAACCCACGGAGATTGCGATTAAAGCTTCGGTGTCCATTTCTTTAGCGAGGCCTGATATTCTAGGGCGACGGTTCTTCGAGAACGAAGGGTTGCCATTGAGTTCAGTGAAGAAACGCTTTCTGCGGCGTCGTCTACGAACGGGAGGGCCAGGCTCGGCGGGGTTTGAATTAGTGTTCTGCGGTTGCTCGTCGGGGACGGGGTCGGAGGATTCATCTTGGGAATCCGAAATAGGGGGATCGAGCGAGGCGTTAGGGTTCTCTTGGTCTTCCGGATTGGTATTCTCCGGTGAGGAGAAGTCGTCGGAAACAACATCGTTAGGGTTCTCGGAGGTGTCCTGGTGAGGCTCCATTTTCTGGTTTTATTTTATGGTTTATCACGAGACTGTGATTTGGGCAATGAAAAGAAAACAATCCCGCCGCCGCAAAGATCGTTTTAATTTTACCTCAACCGTGAGTCCAAATCGTGTTATTGGGCCATGGCCCAATTTTCAGCATACTTTGAGAGTCCACCCAGTAGATTTTGATTTGTTCGTTTTTAGAAGTGAACCATTGCTCAGAGTTAACACAGATTGGGCCGTTGGCCAGCCTGAAATGATACTTAATTAATTCGACGGATTTTAACTGAATAAATCAATCGAAAATGAATTACTGGACTACAATTTTCAAGACTTTTCACTTTATTTTCTGGCTCTTTGTTTAGCACGAAGTCTGAATAGAATCTTGGGATTTTGATTTTCTAAAAGAGAGAAAAAAAAACAGGTTTCTTTTGGCATATTGACTAACAAGAAAGAAGATATTTAAACCGAGTGGCAGATGTGATGAACACGTAGACGCAACCCCAGCAACATCAAACTCCACGGCGTTGCTTTATCCAACTCTAGCACCCTCCCAAAATCAAAGTCCAAATCGAAACCTCAAAATCAAGCCCAAACCTCCCCGCATTACACATTTCCTGATTTCAGTTTCACATGCCAACGCCTCAATGTATGATTTATTTATTTCCTGTCCATTCTTTGAAGGGATAAACCAACAACAAAGGGGAGCCTGACCAAACCTTGCTTCAGAACAGTAGTAACAGAAACCGGTACTCTCACCTCTCATGCCGCCAATGGCTAACTCCTTGCTCTCATCAAACTTCTTTGGAACCCAGCTCTTGCTTTCTCCTCCAACCCCTAAAACGACGAGGAAGTTCCAAATAACTCAATCTATCCTCAACAAGAAACCCAACTCACAACGAAGCTTAAAAACACTCCAATCTCATGCCACTCTAGCTGCCTTACTCTTCTCTTCAGTAACCCCACAAGCACTAGCCGTTGATAACGCCCCGCCAACACCCCCGCCCGTAATCGAAGCGCAGCCAACCAAGCCAAGCCCATCGAACCAGTCACCTTTCGCTCAAAATCTCCTCTTAACTGCCCCCAAGCCTCAATCTCAATCGTCTGATCTCCCAGAAGGCAGCCAATGGAGGTACAGCGAGTTCTTGAACGCGGTCAAGAAAGGGAAAGTGGAGAGAGTCAGGTTCAGCAAAGACGGTTCTGCCCTGCAACTCACCGCCGTTGATGGCCGTCGAGCCACCGTAATTGTCCCCAATGATCCTGACCTTATAGACATTTTAGCAATGAATGGCGTCGATATTTCCGTAGCCGAGGGTGATTCTGGTAACGGACTTTTCAATTTTATTGGGAATCTGATTTTCCCTTTCCTTGCTTTTGCCGGATTGTTCTTCCTCTTCCGTCGGGCTCAAGGTGGGCCAGGTGGCCCCGGTGGGCTTGGCGGACCCATGGATTTTGGACGATCCAAATCCAAGTTCCAGGAAGTGCCAGAGACCGGAGTTACCTTTGCTGACGTAGCTGGAGCTGACCAGGCAAAATTGGAACTCCAAGAAGTTGTTGATTTCTTGAAGAACCCAGACAAGTACACAGCTTTAGGAGCTAAGATCCCAAAAGGTTGTTTATTGGTGGGACCTCCTGGCACTGGAAAGACGCTGTTGGCTAGAGCAGTAGCAGGAGAAGCCGGGGTGCCGTTTTTCTCATGCGCAGCTTCAGAGTTTGTGGAGCTGTTCGTTGGAGTAGGTGCGTCCAGAGTAAGGGATTTATTCGAGAAGGCAAAATCGAAGGCGCCATGCATTGTATTCATAGATGAGATTGATGCTGTTGGGAGACAGAGAGGAGCTGGTCTTGGAGGAGGAAATGATGAGAGAGAGCAGACAATCAATCAGTTGTTGACTGAGATGGATGGATTTTCAGGGAATTCCGGTGTCATCGTTTTGGCAGCAACGAACAGGCCGGATGTGCTTGATGCAGCTTTATTGAGACCCGGTAGGTTTGACCGACAGGTTACAGTTGATAGGCCTGATGTTGCTGGAAGAGTGAAGATTCTTCAGGTTAGCCATTTATCAACTCATTGCCCACCTGATTTTTCATTGTAGATGGCATGTTAATTTGTTGATACAAAAAACTGATATGGTTGAAGAATTGAAGGAGGAGTAAAATAAATGTGTTCCGTTGGAAAAGAAACATCACAGTGATGTTCGCAGTTCCCTTTCAATTACAACTGGAACATTCTCCATGAATTGCTCATCATTTAAAAGCATTATTGTCATGCATTTTTCAGTTTTTCAGTAGCTTGAACGTTCATCTTCAACCCTTTGGTTGGCCCTTTGTTGTGTTCTTAACTCTCCTAGTGCCTTCTTTTGTAGCAGGGTTACTCTTTCCTAGTAAACTTCAGTATTGTGATGCAAGGAAACTAACTACTCCAACCTTGAAAACGTACTAGATTTTTTTTTCAGGATATATATTGCTCTATTAGCAGCATCTTGTTCAGACTTGATTCTCACAAAATCTATCACAACATAATGTCGCAGTCGTGAACTTCATTGTTGAGTTGCTCACTTTGACCCTTTCTTTGACTCTTTGTCTATCCATGCTCCTTTATATTGTAGGTGCACTCTAGAGGAAAGGCACTCGCAAAGGATGTTGACTTTGAGAAGATTGCAAGGAGAACCCCAGGTTTCACTGGAGCTGATTTGCAGAACCTAATGAATGAAGCAGCCATTCTTGCGGCCAGGCGTGACCTCAAGGAAATAAGCAAAGATGAGATATCTGATGCTCTGGAGAGGATCATTGCTGGACCAGAGAAGAAAAACGCTGTTGTCTCTGATGAGAAGAAGAAATTGGTTGCTTATCATGGTATGCATTTGTTCCCTGGTTTTTGCTTTGTCTATGATTTGATCCTGGGTATTTGACTTACTGTATGCACTCCAATTTGCAGAGGCTGGCCATGCTTTAGTTGGTGCACTTATGCCTGAATATGATCCTGTAGCCAAGATTTCTATTATTCCTCGTGGTCAAGCTGGTGGCCTTACCTTCTTTGCTCCAAGTGAAGAGAGGCTCGAATCTGGACTGTACAGCCGAAGCTACCTAGAGAACCAGATGGCTGTTGCACTTGGTGGAAGGTTAGTTACTCAGTCTTGATCAATTGGGGTGAGGAGCGTGCCCAACCTTAATTGTAGGGCATTGGATGAGATAGGAAGATCAGATAAGATTCATGTGTATAACTAAATTCTTTTGTAAAAGAAATCCAACATTTTAGTTTAAAAAATTCAGATGCCTGTCACCAGTGCTAGGACTGCAGGAACAGTATCCGGTGGTTGCCTGCCTCTTGCTAGTCTATCCTACTCATAATCTTATTCAAGGAGCTTCCTTCTCATTACTTGTGCAGGGTAGCTGAAGAAATCATTTTTGGTGATGAAAATGTGACAACGGGAGCATCAAATGACTTTATGCAAGTCTCACGAGTGGCAAGGCAGATGGTTGAAAGATTTGGATTCAGCAAAAAGATTGGACAAGTTGCCATCGGTGGACCTGGTGGAAATCCTTTCCTAGGTCAACAGGTGATGTTCGTCAATTTAGTAATTACTTGCATGATCTCATATCATTCACTAGCCTCCGATCTCGCTCTTTTACATAATCTGACTCGTAATTCGATTCCAGATGTCTTCTCAAAAAGACTACTCCATGGCAACTGCTGATGTGGTGGATTCTGAGGTGAGGGAACTAGTGGAGGCTGCATATACAAGGGCAAAGCAGATAATCACAACCCACGTTGACATTCTCCACAAGCTTGCTCAACTACTGATTGAGAAAGAAACTGTTGATGGGGAAGAGTTCATGAGCCTCTTCATTGATGGAAAAACTGAGCTATATGTTTCTTAGATTGTACAGTCCTCGTACTAGTATCAAATGTTCAAATGATAAGTATACTTTCATTTGGAGAAAATATCATACTTTTTCTTTGTGTAATTAAAGAAAACTGATAAGGCTGCAGGACTGAGTCAATAGTTGGTGCCAGTGGCATATTTTATTATCGAATTGAATTTGATGATGTGGCGGTGAAAATTGGAACAATGCACAATGGCATTTTTCCTGTTGCTAAATTTATGATGTGACAACAAGGAATGGAAGAGAATGACAGAAATCCTCGTATTAACAAAAAATGACCCAGATGTGACAACAAGAAATGGAAGAGAACGACACAAATCCTAGTATTAACAAAAATGACCCTTGAATCAGGATGGAAGATTTGCTACAGGATGTTCTGTTTCTAAACTTGTCCTCCTCGATACTACTAAAGCTTATTCTGCTTTTCTTCTGTCTGGGCAATAACGTTATTTCGGTACTTCCTTTTCACGCTTTGTTAAGGCTATTTTTCATAGTCCAAAAAACCGTGTCTGTAGGCACAATTAGATCAGAGACGTTACTGAGGTTTAATTAGCGCCTTTGTTTTCTTGGTTTTGGTGCTTTCTTGGCCACATTTCTATGAAAGATTAAGGGAGCGGAGGCGGGGTTGGGGGTGAAAGAGAAGAAGACTATCATAAGCAAAATCAATTATTTCATTCAAATCAAAGAAGAAAAAAGAGAAAAAAAAAAAAAAGACACAGGTGGTGGCACTGCCATTTACCGTCGGTGCAAAACAAGTGCCTTCCTCACTCGATAGCACAATGCCATATTTGGATGGCAACTACAATTCCCAATTTCCCCATTATACATGAATCTCGCATGTTTGGATACAACAACAGCCACAACAATGCATCTAGCCCCTAACAAAAGAATATTACAGAGCCACAACTTGATCTTCTCGAGATGCTTTCCCACCCCGTTGCTTTTTTTCTTCTAGTGCAGCAGCTTCATTCAACATGTCAGCTGCATCCTTGTGCATGTCTAGCTTGGCAAGGGCAACAGCCTGCATGTAAAATGCTGTCGACCAGTCAGGGTAGATGCATTGTGCTTGCATTGCATCTCGGAGGGCGGCATCTGGTTGATCACAGAGAAGATGACAAAGACTTCTTCGTGCATACACAGTTGGAGAAACCATGGTTCCAACATCTATGAACTGCGAAGAAAAATGGGTCACATGAACCAACCATCAATGCATAAAAATGCTATCTTTTCTTTTTCCTGAATATCAGCATACAAAATGCCATCCATCTTGCTTATCTATCTTAACCTCTTTGTTCGAATCCAGCAAGAAGCATTGCACCAATTGCTTCCCCAGGACCATGTTAGACAATATCAAAAGGAAAACTAGCATATGCAAGTACTTGAGCCACCAAAAAGTGCTTCAAATGCATGAAGCATAAGACGCAATAAGGATCTCAAATTTCCAATTTGCTTACTTTATTTCATTGTTTGGCTCAAACTCAAAGCTTAGACTTTCCCACCCTCATTTTCCTATTGAGCCAGAAATCCCCAGGGTCTAAATGACAAGTACCAGAGGCACCATGAAGGCTTTTTTTTTTTTTTTTGAAAAGAAGCACCATGAAGTTAATTAATTGGGTCAACAGGCCCTAGGCCTTTTTGGACCACACAATTGCCGTGCGTGAATGTTATCTCTTCATCCCAGTAAGAAATTAACTGTATACCTGAGAATAACACTCTATTGCAGTTTTAAAATCTTTGTCACGAAATGCTACATCTCCACGCTTTCTTGCCTCCAACATATCTCTCATTTGTTGAGTCCACTCTTGAAAGGATAGCTGAACCCAGTCCATTTCAAAAAGGATTTAGCACCACATAACAAGCAAAACATATATATATATATAGGCATCTGCAAATCTATATATCTATAAATCAATTACCTCATTTGTTCCTTCATCATCTTTGTAATGTGTCATTACCAAAATTTGATGAATAGCTGTGAGATCCATCCGTGAGCAGGCATCACCCATGGGAGACAGAGGGTGCTGAGGAGTAGGAGGCCCCTCCTCATGCTTGGGAATTGCCAACATCACATAAGACGGAACCTGCAAATGAAGACTCAAGATCCTTAGGAGTCTTATAAAATACAAATTCTCTCTAACATAACAACATAACTGCAGACACAAATAAGATTTCCTTGAATGCACATCCAAGACGGAAAAAATAAGGAAATTTCAAGGGACAGAGGAGTATGAAAGATGGCTCACATCAGGTTTATTTTGCAATGGCGCAAGTGTAGTAACAAGATCTTTGGTGTTTGGCCGCTCCCTCGGTTCATATTGCAAACATCGTGAGGCGAGATCAAAGACCACTGTTGCCTCTTCAGTTGAAAAGTTTCCCTCTAGATGCGAATCCATTAAGAGAAGAATGTTTTTGCCCCGTATCATATCAAGCGCCTGCATACATTTAAAACATGAATAAAGAAAGTATTTTAAAAAAATACTCCAAAAGTTGCAACTTTGTAAATATCAATAAGCAGAAGGTATCAGTAAGGGCATTAAAATCCACGTGGCCACAAAGATGATAATTTTATCCCTTATTCTTCATGAAAAATCTTCATATATAAATCACGTAGAAAAGTCATCATATCCAAGAATTGAAGGCTGTATTATATCAATATAAAGCCAAATGCATGCGGTTATGATCTGACCATCCGTGAGAAAGCACAAATCCTTGTTACCCCAATATCCAACACTTCCAAAGCAAGAAACCCGTTTTAAATGACTATGCATTGTTTCCCCGTTAGTTACCCTGATCTAGGTTTAACCACCAAGATTACATGCAGCTAAAATAGTGGAATCACTTTACTGTGTATGTCAATTATAGCTTTCCGAGCAAAGAAAGTGCAATAAAAGGATAATTACTTACGTGACTTGGAGGAATATGCTTTCCACTGAGAAGATCCAAAAGGACAGTTCCGAAGCTGAATATAACACTTTCAGGAGTAACCCTTCCTAGAAACACACACAGTAATAAGTTAATCAGATCAGAATCAATCATTCAAGCCAGTAACATTTCTTAGACAGATAATCCATGGAGAAAATTATCTGTCCTAGAAACTTCAAAGCTTTAAATAATCAAAATTTTCATGATATACTTAGTTCAGTTTATCTTTCACAAATTATGGTGTTGCCATGGTGGGAATCCACAGAAGCTTAATGTAAGATGAATAGATGGTAGTAATTCTCACACAATCTAAAGAGCACGTTAAAATATGTTTCATTCATTCATATGCAAAATAGACATGTCATCATACTTAAATTGACAGAGATCACTCACTCACTAGAGGTGTTTGCCAAAAGTCTGTTTCTGCAGTTTGTCCTAAAATTCTGTTAAGGCTCCTTGCCTCTATCTTAGCAGATAACATGAATGATGATACATATTTAAACCTTTCAAAACAACTGATCAAAAGACTAAGTTTTAGATTTACACATACAAACTAAGGGTTACATACAATGCAAAGGAAGATTACGTTTCTAATGAGAGCAGAGAAAGAAGTTAAATAACAAGAACAGTTAAAAGCAGTTACCATTTCTTAGATACTCAGGAGGTGTATATGCAAGATTGGTACTATAACTTTTCCCATCCCTACTGTTCTTCATCAAGCCAAAACATGAAAGTCGAGGATCACCATTCTGCCAAAACCAATAAAAAATTACCAATTCACTCTATAGAAGATCATAACAAATCCAAACACCTGAAAATGAGACTTGTTGCTCCACCTCATCAAAGAGAACCCTATATGCATTCAAATCATGATACAACGGACGACCTTCACTACTACAATAATCTAATGCTTCAGCTATATATAAAGCAACTCTCAACCGCATGGCCCACTCGATAGTCTGGTTCTCCCCTGTCAAGCAAGGAAAGAACTGAAATTTAACTTCAAGCCAAAAAAAATTATTGGACAATATGGCAAATCATTATGATGTCATTTGCATTACAAGAAAATGAAAATTAAGAAGATATCACGCAGGATCTAACTGGTTGAGAATTAATTAGGTGGAAACAAATTTAATGAAACACATCACTAAGCAGATCAGACAAAGTAATAACTGCGCTCAAACTGAATTAAATTTATTTATTTTCTGTTCAAAAAAAGAAATGATAGCTAAAATTGAAACATACAGTGAAATAAATGCTTTGCAAGGGTATCGTTGGGCATGTACTCGGCAACAAGCAATCTCTCGTCGCCATCGCAGCAATACCCAATCAAATTCGCCACTCTCTTATGTCTCAGCTTTCCAACACCCCAGGCTTCCTCCTTCAAGGAAAGGGGAAAAGAGAAACAATCGAATATCAGCAGAATTGAAACCCTAGAAATGGAGATAACTCTGATTTTTTTGAAAAAAAAAAAAGAGGAGGAAAAGAAAACATACGGCGAATTGTTTTGGATCGGGCCAGGCTAATTTGGTAAATTTCTTGATGGCGATCCAACGGCGATTGTTGTCGTTTTGGAGGCGACCTTTGTAGACCACATTGGGGGCCTTTTCGCCGCTTTCCGATACGATGAAATCGGAGCTGAAGTTGTTGGTGGCAGCCTTAAGCTCGGCGAGAGAGAACTCCGAGAAATCCGGTACGCCCCCTGCCCCACCGCCAACGGAATCCGTTCCGTTGGACGGTTGGGGAGGGCCGTTATTGGCCTGAGCGCGACGGTTGTTGTTGCTGCTGCTGTTGTGGTGGTGGCTGTAATTGGTTTTGCGGTGTGAGCCGCGTACTTTCAGAAAGGACGATTCGCAGCAGCCCATAACTCAGAGGTGAGTTGACTCAGACGACTAATAAATAACCATGGAGATTCCTTCCCCTTTTTTTTTTTAATTTTATACTTTCTTTTTTTATTAATCGAAGAGTATGCTTTTGGTTTCGGGAGTTTTCTTACGGGGCAAAGAGGGGGAAGCGCTCGTGTGGTTGAGAAACAGAGTGTGAAAGAGAGAGAGATCTAAAGAGTGAGAAGCTGCGCCAGCTTTCTCTTTCTTCTCATTGCCCTTCTTTTCTTTTCTTTTCTTTCTTTCCCTCTCTGTCTCTCTCTCTCTCTCTCTCTCCGTCGTCTCTTTCTGCCCTCTCTGCACTGACAAAACCTCTGTCCCTCTCTACGTGTTTTTTGTTTTTTAAGTTACTACTATCGAATTGTCCTTTTTACGTGCTTGAAGGGTGTTTTTGTCCTCGTCGTTTTCCTTTCTCGCGATATTTTCAACAGTTGTCCTTCCCCTACGCTACGCACACTGACACGCTGTCGTTTCTTTTATCCTTCCCATTTTCCTTTTCCTTTTTTTTTTATTGAACTAATCTTTTATTTGCATGGAAAAGAGATTTTGTTTTAGAAACAAAAAGAAAAATAGAGCACCATACATAATTAAACTATAATATAATCTTAACTATTTGATTTAAGATATCGTTCATGAAATTTACAAAATAAAAGAAAACAGTGTTCTAAGTTGACATTGAAAGCAAAACTCCATAGACCTCATTAGACTTTAGTAATGAAGTTTGTAAGTTGCCATATGCATTTAAATTAACAAATACTAATAATATATGTTTCACCAATCAATAATTAATTACATATTGCATATTAATTATATCTTTAATCAACTATTAGGGGTTCATTTATTAATTGAGTTTCATCATTTAATGATAGTAGATTATACACAAAATAATTTTTACACTGTATTTGGAATAAAAAATATATGCCAGTGCATACCATTGCCGAATCAAATATATAAATATATTTTCATATTATGTAAAAGTTAAAGGTTTGATTAATTGTTAAGGTTAATTTTTATATGAGATTGTTAAGATTAATTAAAATTTGAAAAAAAAAATTTATTTACTGCATTATATTTATTAAATTTTAGAAAATACTAATTACAATTTTTTTTTCATACAGAATGTCACTTAAGGGATCAATACCTATTATTGACATTGGCCAAATATAAAGCATTTTTTAAATTAAATTAACTAAATCATTAAATTTAATTAGTAGTTAATTTAGGAAGTATTAGCCTTTGATCTCTATTTGATTTTCATTCAAATAGGAATAAAATATTTAAATTTAATATATTTTATATTAAAAATATTAAAATTTGTATAATTAAATATTCAATATTTATAGTAAAAATACAAATATTAAATAACTGAAAAAGTTTATTTTAAAATATCTTTAAAAAATGAAAAAACGAAAACGGATTAGAGTTGTATCTGCTTTTCGCCACAGAAAAGATACGGGTTACCACGGTCCGTGTACAGCACGAGTTGAAGGTCAGTGCAATCAAAGATTCTTTCCCGTTCAATTAATCGCGAGTTTTGGGAGTTCTTTTCGTCTTTTCTCATTTTCACTTTTTCATCTGATTTCACACGCAACCACCTCAGAGATTAAAATGTATTTAACCCCGTCGTGTTTGCCGATGACATCAGTATCGCTGCAGCCAAGCTCACGCCAGCTGCACTCCCATTCTTAATCTAAGCATCTCAATCTAACCCACTGGAAGTAATTTGTATTATCTATTTATTTGGTTTGAATAATAAAAAATTCTTAAATTATGTCCGGTTATGAAATCTAATTATTATTTTTTCATTTATACGTAGATAAACTCTTAATTCTAACGGAAAAAAATAACAATGACCACCCAAAGTGTCATTGAGACGACAGCAAGGTGGGAAAAGAACGTAGAAATAGAGAGACTGACTTTTTAGGATGCATGCATGAAGAGAGAGAAATCTCATTCGCGTGGAGAAGTCGCAGAAAGCAGCAAGCGATGGAGACAACCAGAGGAATGGAAATTGGGAGGGAGGTTGGAAATTGGGATCGACAAATAGAGGAATGGAAACAGAAGTTTTAATGCAAGCCGATCACGTCAACATTAACTTTTCTTTTTCAGAGGTCTCCAAAAAGTCCAACCATTAGCCGAAACCTGGAAAGCCAAAGATATAGTTGTAATCGGTCCAGGTCAGGAACCGAACCAAGCTTCATTCAAAATGAAATTTTTGATTTAGAAGTTTGGAAATTTTGAACGTTTGGTCAAATTGTCTGAACAGAGGAACTGATACTTTTTCTAATTAGAATTCAGATATTCGACGAGGTCGAGGAAAGGAAGAAGACTAGCGTGGCCACAGTGGCGGTTGATGCTAGCTAAAAAGAAAAGATACAGCTGTCCAAAGTATTCTACGCCAAGAATTTTTGCTAGTTTTGGGGGCGTAATTCGTCGTTTTGACACTTGCATCTAGCCCCCCAACCGCTAAAACGTGTCGGATTTGCCTTTTGCGAATGACAATAAGCAAAGTCAAAAAGTTATAGGTCTCAATCCCTCTCAACCTCCCTCATCGCAAAGCGACTCTGATCTGCAATTTGATTACTCTGTTGCCATTTTCCTTTTCGGCCACGGCTTCAGCTTCAGTATGGATATTTCCAAAGGCGGGATTTTGCATTATCAGAAACCGCGTGCGTGCGTTGGAAACGCCCTTCGCCTGGCCTACTTCTGATTGCCCTTCCCACCTCTTGTGTATTCACTTTCAATGGGTCAATGCTAGTCTGAAAACTTTTTGAAACCTCACCAGGCAGGGGAATTTCTCTTGAACCCTACAGGCTATGACGGGTATAAGGTGCCAACTACAAATATTAAAAGAATAGTTCAATGGGTTCGACTGCCCTTTATAAGAATTTAATTAATTTAATTTTAAATTTTTAAAACAATAATTACTCCTCTCTGATATCATTTGTAGAGGATGCTAAATCATTCTAACTCTACACATAAAACTACTGAACGAGTTTATTGAATTGTTGTACAATGATGGATGAAAGCTGATGACGAATAATAATAATAAATTAATAATATGCTGGCAAGCATCCGGTGCAGCTGATGCCAAAAATCGCTACCTCGCCAAAGCACATTCTGAGGCAACATAAATTAATCAAGCATATACGAGTCTTTAAAAACTAGGTGTGAAACTTTCCTTCTTTCAAGCAGCTTGGCAGCTTTTAAACGATGAACTTGCAGCTGATAAGGATGCTTTTGTCAAGTCTTGCTCAACCCAAAATTCAAAACCTTATCTTAATCAAAAGGACAAACGATGGGAAGATGCCTACCGACTAAGACTTTTACAATTCATGACGTTGACTTTCACCAAGGGAAGGAGGTAGCGAAGTCATCCTTAACCATTCAGAACCAGCCTTAGATGCCTTAACCATGATCAAGGACGACAATCAGGTTTATCTTGAGAGGCCCGGTACAATTCAATGCATTTATGAAGCTCCTGATAAGTTTGCCTGGACTGAGTGGCAAGCTTCTCCATTCCCACAAAAATCTGCTTTAAACCATGCTGTACACTAGTTGCAACCCTTATATCACTGCGACGTGTATCTGTAGGTAGAAGGGCAGCAGTCTCTTCCCTTGCCAACAGTGTCATCTTTCTAACTCGAGCTTGCATTAATTTTTTTATCTTTTGCTCCTCCTTTTCCAAGATCTTTACTTTTCTTTCCATATCCTTATCAGCAATGATCCTTTGTTGCAGATCTGCATTGTGATGTTCTTGCACTTGGTTTATGCTCATGAAAAGTCCATGCACCGCTTCAACCACTTCCTTCTCCGACAGTCTATCCATGGCTTCTGACCACTGGTTCACGATCACAAACACAGGGGGTGCTCCGCATCTACCAGGGGAGAAAGGTGCTATACCATCTGCTGTTTCCTCTGGTTCATATTGGAGACATCTTCGTACCCAACCATTCAAAGCTTTGACATAGCCCCTCTGGGCTTCAATCCAGCTAGAGAAGCTAAGGGTCCAGTTTTGAAGCTCAAGCTTTACTTTTATTGCCACTTCAAGCTGAGCATCATTAATCAGCTTTCCATTCAGAGGAATAACATCCAAGCATTTAGCTTCCATAACCTTTCGGCACTGACAGCTATGGCATTCTAGCATTACCTTCCACATTTCAAACAATCTAAAACAAGTAAATTACAAGTTAGTCACCATTCTTCAACCAAGTTCAGAAAATCCAGCATTTCAATGTCACTTCATAAATGAAAAAAAATGCTAGAGAGAGAAGCGTATAATCTCTAGAATTTGCTTCATTTTCCCCAATCCCAGTTTAGTTCCCTGTGAGTTCAACATTAACTAACGACCGTGTGATGCCACCAAAGAATATCAGGTTTCTCTTCAAACTCAAAAGTGTCCATTTTCATGGTCACAAGTGACTGCACTTATTCAAGATATCTGCAGTCTCTACAGTGAATGTCTAGCAAATACTTAGGAGCATGAGAGCTGAAATCATGTAACTATTGAAAGAATACAATTATTATGATAAACAATTCGGTTAAACAGTGTATATAGGGAAAAGATGGGTAGTTGCAAAAGCCTCCTAATTTAAATTCCAGTCAATCCCAACCTAATTATTTTCACCTTTGCAGAATTTTATTTGCTTGGATAATTACATATATCTACAGCAAAAATAATCTATCATGAATATATAAAGAACAATGGGAAAACATCATACTTGCTACGCGTAGGAGCCCTTTATTCATCTTTCTATGGGAAGGGAAAAGAATTTTAAATATTAGCAAGACGAGTATAAATTCAAGCATCACATGCAAACCCAACTATTCAAGTCATCGTAGAAAAGAAAAGCCCTGTTTTCTCCCTGCAAATATCCCTAGTAAAATTAATGAGCAGAAACAACAGTGCAAGAAAATTTTCAGATATCATTCACTTAAAAAATATTGAGGCACTAGAACATCCAAGATCCATATTAACAATGCAACATATGAGTGCCAGTGCATGTCAACGTCATATTGTGATCCAATTCTATACATAATCCTATTAAAAGAAGACAAAAGGAAAAATTAACTGGACTCCTGAAGAAATAATTTTCTGTTTCTTATTGTTATCCATTTTTATGTTATGTTCTATCTCACCTTAGTGTCAGCCTATATTTGTTAATAATGAATTATTATTTCCTTATTCTTTAAAATTCTTCTATACCACCTGTGTTCCTTCTTCAAACAAGTGGGGAAACAGCTGCTCTGCGCTTGCAAGAGGAGATTAGCCCCATCCTCATTCCTAATCGATAATCTATTACTATAGTGACTGTAATACCGCCAGATGGACAAGTTGAACACTGTACTAAAAGTCTTCTCGTTATGCTATCGAGAGTTGGACAACAGAAAACAGAGTAATTCTAACTAGACTGATAATGTACCTGCAAATCAGTTCATTTATCTGTGGCCACAACTCTTCATCCATCAGCCTATTTATAGTAATTGCTATCTTGTCAATAACTTGAACTGCAACTCTCATCTTAGTAGATAAGGCCCTAATCAAAGTCCGCGTGGAGTCAACTCTGTGAGCATCAGCACCTTTCTGATCCAAGCTTTTAATCTGCCTACATTTCTTTGCATGAATTATACGCAGCTTTTCCTCGGCCTACAAAATAAGTCAATAAGACACACCATCTTTGAAACTAAAACCTTTTTTAAACAAGGAAAAAGATGGAAAAATATTACAACAATTCTGCATAACAGTCCAGTGTGCTCATGATAATCTGTTTCTATCCACTCTAATTTAAGCGGATAACTTCAAAATTGGGTCGATAAAGAAGTGCATGGGAAAAGTATGTGGAAAAGGAAAATGTTTGCAATTTGGAGTTCAGAGCATCCTACAGGAGCTGCCTATATCATTGTGAAACACTGTACTTCGCAGGAAATACTATCTTGATTAAATCAAACTAAGTGATTAAACATCTTGATGATGCATAAAAAACTAAGGTTTTAAAGATAAAACATCAGGAATATGAACTTTGATTAAGTATTTCAGCCTCTTATTTACCAATCCATTGACCTTTTCAGCTTGCAAATATGAGTTAAAAGGACAAGTTGAAAAGGTAAAGTAAAAGGCCAAAAAGCATCTTGACCATACCCTGACTTCATCATAGAGCTTCTTCTCCCACATGCACAGTTTCCTGATAGTAGATGACAGATTCTGTGAACTCACAATCTCATCTTTATCCGCAGAACTAATCTTCTGTTTGGATAGTAAGGACTCTGTTTCGAATGAATTTGACGTAATCATATGAATAATATTCGTCGAACCTGCATCGCAGAAACCATAAAAGCTATGTAACTGAAATTCCAATTCACAGTTTTGTTAAGGGAATGGTTAAACTCATACCTTGATAAACAGATTTCTTGTGATGATAACGAAATTTTCCAGTGTCAAGCATTTTCAAAACTTCATACCCGGACTCCGAAGCTTTCTGGAATAGGACTTGCAATTCTTTCATTACCTCAGAGACACTTTGTTTACCGCTTTGATTTTTCGGTTCATTTAAATCAGTCCTCTTTTGAACCTGTTCCGTCTCCGAATCTACGTTCTTCTTATTCTCTCCATCACCGTTCTTTACTGGTACAGTTTTTCCACACGGGTTCTCTTCCTTTTTTGCTTTTGTGTAATTTGCGCTGGATTTTGCATCTCCATTAATTTGCTTTACGAGTTCGGCTTCAAGATCAGGAGCTCCTTCTTTGTTCTTCACTGCTTTGCTCGAACAATAAGGCAACTCGTATCTCTCGTAAATTTCATCAAAAAAATTCAAGTAATCCCAAGCCGCGCTTCTCGGAGCCGGAGGTGGAGGTGTCTTCCAGCCCGAACCACTGAATTCGCTGTTTTGGTACGTATTAGTGTTATAATTATGATTAGGCAAAGAGTATGATGTTAGGATTCCATGATTAAGATAACTTTGATGGATTTGGTTAAAAGATCTACTACGTTCTTTGCCTGTCTCTTCCTCTTCCGAATCAGTATCGAATTGAATGTGCGAATCTGAGTTCGAACTCGAAACAGAATGGTCCGGCGAAGCCTGAGGAGAAGGTTTCTTCGGCGGTTTCTCGGTGGCGACGGCGGAGGAGTCGTCATCCCCGGAGGTAGACTTGATGCTTTGGTCGAAGAAACAGTGGAGACTGGGGCCTAGAGTCTTGAGCGACTGCATGTAAGCCACGTGTGCATCGGCCAGGGCGTAGCTTTGTTGGAGAGCTTCCTCGAGGAAGTTGCAGCGGTCGCGGCACAGGGAGACCGCCGGCAGCTGCTCCAGTTTTGAGGTGGCGCAGCCCATGAAAGACACGTGTCGCTTGCTAACCAGCTCACCTGAAAGCAAAAACAATTGTTAAAAAAATCAACCAAGGCAAAATTTTGAGGGTTCCGATGACATCTTCTACGGGTTCTCTAAGTAACGGCCCCACGGCTCCGCGGGAGCAGAATTAATAACAGAGATTAATAGAGGGCCGTTGCTAATTTTTCTTTTTCTCTAATTTCGTTGCGCATTTAAGGTGCACCGTGAGTTAGAAGAATGGGAAAATTCAAAAGAAGAAAAGAAAGAAATTGGAAAAGAAAACATTCATGGTAAAGACTGGCAAGCAGTTGACTGGGATTTATACAAAGGAAAAGAGTGGCGGGACTAGGCATAACGTCTCTTTGATATTTTCCTGCTTTTGCACTGGTGGTCTTAATACTTTTTTAATTTGCATTTACCTCGTGCCTTTCTTTTTTCGAATTTGTGCTTTTTTTTTCATATTATTAAAAGATTACATGTTTCTTGAGCTTATAAGTAAGTCAGTTTTCATCTTATGGATATATATTTCGGAGTCAACTTTTCCATTAAAGGTAGAATGTCACAGATCAAGTTTTTTTTTTTTGTTTTTTTGTATTGCAAATATAGACATATGACACACACATGAGTAAATTAGAAATTATTTTATGTTTTATTTGTCAAGTTATTTAAGGTTAATAATTTGCAATTACAGATGCAATTTTGCCTCTAACCTTGATACTGCTTAAGAATCAAATTCTGATATTCTTCTTAAAAAAAAAAAGGTGATCTGAAATTTTGAAAGTGTTGAACAGCACTTGAGTCTGAAGCCACATCTCCTTTTGTAAGTTAGCTTTGTTACATTAAGATAGAGAAGAACAATATCCTAAATACAGCAACTACATTACATCAGCACCATATGCATCATCTCTGTAACGTCCTATTCCTATCAAAAAAGAAAAGCCATTTTATCATGATGATTTGACAACGCAAAAGCTAGTTTTTCTTTCCTCCATGTTTTCAAATGATCTATAATGGCAATCATGCATGCAATTTTTGTTCTTTTGTTCTCCATGATAAGGGCAATAAAATGTTCAACTTTTACTACTTTAGCATTGGGTTTGAACCAAGAGTGGGAGTGGCTCTCTGCAGAATCCTTGGAAAACTGATGGGGTGGCTCAGGGAGGGGGAAAAAGTTTTAACCCATTTGGGTAAATGCTCTTTCACCTGCCGTGGGGTTGGGGGGATGATTCTTGGTGCAGAAACTAAAGAAAGTTTGGTTTTTTAACGTTCGAATGCCAAAAGAAATTTTGGAAGCAAGAGAGGAAAAGTTTTAACCAAATTTCACGTCGCATGATGGGGATTTGAATCTGGATGGTAACTCGAAAGGAGATTGTGGTGGAATTCCAACTCAACATAATCTTTGTCTTATTGTGTCACTTTCTTCCCTTTGTTTTTTCTATATCGTTTTTCATTATCTTATGGTAGAGGACGAGCAGGCATGGTCCTCATTTTCATCCCTAAAGCTTTTTACATAGTCCTTATTCCTAGGAAAAGGCTAAGCTTTTGCTGTTGCCCTTGCAAAAATAACTAGCTGAAGACGACTTCTTTAATCCACCATCACATGACCGTAGGGCTACCTCTACATCAGGGCACAGCAAGGTCCCCCCTCTCCAATCCTCGAGCTTCTCTGACTGGGCAGAAAATTGCAGGTGCCATTCGTTTTCAGAGCTCAAATCATGGGAGGACAGAGTGGTTTGTCTTGATAAAATATACTTTATTCCAACTGAGATGTTTTTAGCCTTTTCATGTTTTTGATTTGAATGAAGGATTTAAAATAAAGGTGGAGCTGATACAGATTAAGACACATCCCCTAGGTTGAATGACCATGTTGCTTGTACTGCTGTACAGGAATCATTTGGCCAACACTTCGGTCCTTTTGTTCCTCACAATATGGCAGTTGGTACGTAGAATTTGTCCCATTTGGGGAAGTGGTTTTTGAAAAATTCAACAGTGCAATCATGGCAACAAATGGAATGAATGATTATGCTGTTTAATAGCAAACTCGAAGTGAAACTACAGATGGTCATGGACTGTTACCAAAGAAATATAGCCAATGTTCCTTAATCCATGAATGGCTAAGCTAGAAAATGGAAATAATGCCAGCAGGATTAGATCTAGAGCCTCCCAAATCCACAAACAGGAAAATTTTTTCGTATTTGCAGAAATGTGCATGGGAGAGCCTGCCCCACTAGAGCTAATCCGTACTATGTTTAGTGCATTATTTGGTGGTCCTTTTCAATTTTTTCTTTCCGTCTTTAAACTTTCTATGGTCTAAAAGAATTAAAGCACTCTTCAATTATTTGCACTTTTAATTCGTTTCAACTAGAAATCGTTCATGCCTTGAAGCCATTAAATGAAAATTTGCTGTCATAAGACTTAAAAACTTTTCAAAAATGTGTTTGTAATAATTTGGGGCCTATGCAAGCCTACCTGCGGGGTCAAAGGACAATGACTAAACCCAACAGCTTGGCGAGTAGGCTAGGGATGGTCCACCTTCTCTGGTCTCCAACTGGACTTTTGATCGTTTACTGAGTAGGATTTGAGGCTTCAGGTACAGTCCTTGTCCTATCATTGTTTGTAGTCTAAGTAGAGTCCATCAATCATCTTAGGGATAAAAATTTTCAATATTCAAACAAAAATTAGAGAGAATTTTGAGCCTATGACTCTGATTTCGTGAGAGTTATGTTAATGTAACTTAATCAAAGCTATAAAATTTCAATTGAAGTCAGATTTACTAAGAACGATTTTGGTTGAAGTTCGAGATCAATTGGACCACGAATGACTTCAAGGCAAAACAACTTTGTAGTAAAGAACAAATCAAATTTCCAACTCCCAACTTCCAATTATTATAGGGATCCAAAGCTCCTAGTCATAGACTTGTTTCAGTTCATGCATATGATAAAGTTCTTTTTTTTTTTTGTTCAATTAATTTCCCATTTCTCATTAGCTGTATTGGGATCGACATAATTGAGACTAATTGACTAAGGGACCACAAATTAATTCTTTGGCCTATCTTTATACTCTGCTTTTGCTGGGAGGGAAACATATAGGCTAAGTTTTGAGCTCAAATCTACAGTCAATGCCTGTGGAGAATCCAAAATTCTAAGGCAAGTTGAAGGGATCAACCACCAATCATATGCAGCATTATGTCTATCCACTTAATTCCTTTACAATGCAGCATATTATCTTGAGACAAAACTCGTGATGAAGGAATGATTGCTTTCAATTATAACAAAAGTAAAATCACTTGATCAAATTTCAAGTCTGTCTAACAAAGCATGTGCTGTTTTCTTTGCTCTGTCAACGTGCATATACCCTCTCTTTTTTCTACAAAGATAATGATTAATTGGCAATTAGCCTCCCTGTTACGATGCCTTTGGCCTTTGATTTGAATATAAAATTCCCTAGGAGTCATGTTATATTCAGAACACTCAAAAGAAGAAATATAAGTATTCTTGGGTTTTTTTTTTTGTCCTTCATTGACAATGAATTTTCAAAAAAATTAAGATAAAAATTTTCATTTTAATGTAATTTATATTAAAATTTAAAATTTTTCTTATAATGTAAATATTCAATATCATTACTTTTGTTCAAATAAAATTGTGTTATAGAATGTATTTCGTATTTGACAAATCAACAATTGAGAAAAGAGTCTTAGAACAGTTAAGTGTCAATCAGAACCATGAATTAGCTAACCATTTTTGGACTTTGGCAGGATGCAGATTGTAATGTGTTGGGCTTTTGGAAAACTGCAGCTCCTTCTACAAGAACAGATTAAGAGTAAGAGATGACAAAGAGAAGGTAATCCAGGAGGCAACAACATACAACTGTTTTGAAGACAAAATTTACAGAAAATGAAGGACTGTGCATGCACTTCTGGGCACTAAATTTTTCACAAGTTTCATTTCTTTTTAATGGATGAAAAACAGAAGAAAAAAGTTTACAAAACCAAAAGGTAAATTACATGATCTCTATGTTGTCTGTGAGAAAACGAATGTCAACAACTTTTTCCCTTCCTACTTGGTGAGAGTATTGAGCAGTGAGACCCTGGTGTTAATTAAACTCCTAAAAGCTTTTTCACTGCTGCTTTCGACATCAGCAATGCACCTTTCCAAGTCTTGCATTCCCTTCAAAACCATCCTCACTTCCTCATCTCCCTTCTTTCTCAAACCCACCATGTTGGCTTCACCGATTTGTTGGAATTCTTTAATGCTTTCTTCAATCTTAACCTTCTTGGCTTTCTTTGACAACTTCAACCCAATCCAAGAGGGTTTTCTTGAAATAAATGAGATTGAAATCCCATTGAAAAGAGCCAGTGAAACTGAAACGGTCACTTCGATAACATCGCTGATAACACCAGCCAGCTCAGTATCTGCAATAGACACGAAAGCTGATACAGGAAATGAGTATCGCCCAACGCAGCGGATTGAGGATACGAGTTTAGCTATCTCTTTAGCCATCTTCTTACGACCTTTTAGATACATAGCAATCTTCGAGTCGTCTTTCCTCCTTAGAGCCACCCGCGCTGCGAGTTGTTCTTCTTTAAGTGCAAGAGATGAAGTTTGGAAGATCCCATAAACATCAACAAACAGTAGGAAATCTTCGAGAAGCTTCTCAACCCATTCACGCTTTTGGCTTAACAATTCATGAGTCTGTGGGAGCTGGAGAATATCATGCAGAGCATCATGAACGTCCTTTAGCCGGCTCAAGCCATCACAAAGCCAAGCAGAGGTTCGGTTATCAGGCCTGCATGACCATGTTTTGAGCTCAGTGATTTCATCTTTGAGTTGGGAAATCAAGGGGTGTGATCTGCATGGAAGGGAGATGGATCTGATGTGGTGAGAGATTGGTGGTTTGGATGGACGGTTCGGGGTTTTGTTTGGGAAAGAGAGTGAGCGCCTGAAAACGCCAACCATTTGTTTTGGTTTGCTGGTGTTTGATCTGATTGTTGTTGACTCTCTCAAGGGTTGTGTGCTCTGCTTTGACAACGAAATGAAGAAGGGATGAGACTTGAGAGAGTATATAAAGGGAGGACAACTAAGGCGCACGAGGGGGTGATGGAAGAGGGGGACTGGATCCGCGAATAAATATTAGCTGTTACAGCCGCTAAAACCAAATAATCAATCATGTGGGCTTGGGTTTGCAAACCGAGGCGCTTATGGGTCCCTTTTCCTGTGGAGAGGAGACACCACGTGGTTTTGACACGCTGGCAGCTCTGCTCAATAGAGCAAGTTCTGCCAGTGACCCTGTTGTCCAAAGTTCGTGGACTTCTTGTAAATCCTGATTAGCTAGCTGACTAGCTCATAATGTCACGCCTCTGAATCCAGGCAATCATCGAGGCAAGGTTATCCTAACCTTGACCTGCTCGGGTTAGAAACTACAGCATTTACCCAATTCTCCCATCCTCTAAACCAACAACACTTGAAATATCAGAAAAGTTTTACCTTCTTGCACTATCATTGTAGGTATAAGTTCTATTGAGCTAACACATAGAACTGCTTTATATAGTTAAAACGAGCTTTATCAGATCCCAATTCAACTTTCAAATCAAAGAAGATATTTAGAAATTTAAAAGTTACGATATCAAGTTTTCTAATCCAACAACATGGATTGCCGAATTTTACACAGAAATGCCAACAACGAGCCAGGCCGGCTGCAATCCTACTACAGAGAGCATGTTCGTGGTGTACCTGTCTTACTCCACTAACATGTTTGTGCTGAGTCCTGACGACCAAAAAGTATGGACAGACCATGAGGGCTCAGTCATCTCAACGCATATGCCAGAACTGCTCCAATTCCCTCGTTTCTAACGAACAAATCATAGAAAACAACATTAGAGTAGCTTTAGCTGTCACTATTAAACAAAAAAAAACCCTCCCTCTACTGGCATCTGGAATCGAAAAACACATTGGTCTCCAGCAAATCTGCAATTAAAACTTTATTTTTTTTTTTTATCTTTTAACGCGTAAGGCGTTCAATTCACACGTATTTCCAACCTGCCAACTTCCCTGTAACCGCTGGAAAACTACAATTTTTTTTTAAAAATTTCAGGAAAACGAAGAAGATTGTGCAGAAGCTAACCATAATGTTCACGCGGAACTTGGAACTTGAACAAGATTACACAGCTTAAGAATCTGTGAAAATATTGTAATCGTCTGATTAGCCTTTCTTTACGGAAAGGAAAATTTGGTACATCATGCAAACGGTTTGAGGAAAATCCATTTGTATATTCCCCGCATCATAAATGCGCATCAGCTAGCGATTATACGCTTGCGTATCAGAAAAACAGTTAGAGGAAGAAACAACTATACACTTCTGAAAAAATACAGGAAAAATAAAAAAAAATAAAAAAACCTTTTTTTTTCTATTTTAATTCTCCATACCGCCCTCCACGAGATATGCCGGACATGCTCTTCTGCCTGTTTTTCTATATATGCCACGAGAGGTCTTGGATTTTGCAACTTGTTAGTAATACCATATACCAGCAGATATTTTTCTGCTTTGAATTTATTAACACCGAACGGAAAACTTAACTAAATTCATTTTAAAGCTGAAAGTCTGAAACCAGAGAACGGAATGGGTTCTATGTGCATAGTAATAAACATTGGTTTTCCCCGTCCCATGCCCACTCTCCAATTCCAGGATGAAAAGGTGGCAGGCGTCATGCAATGTTGAGGTCTGCTTACCTTCTGTCAAAGACTGAAAGACAAGCTGTATTGAGGTAGAAATTGATGAAATCCACCATTCCAGAGAAACTGTAGCAACATCTGAAGAAGTAATTAAGAAGCCAATTTATTGAAGCTTGAAAAGGATATTAAAGTTAAACCATTCTCAACTATTCTCACTGCTTAGACTTTTCCTGATAGAAAATTTAAATCCTAAGCTCCAAAAACGATAACGGCCTACCTTCAAACACCTAGAATTCTTTAATAACAATAGGTTAATTAAGTAGTGTAAGTAAACCCTAGTCTATGCTTTCTCGTTGACCTAGTTTTATTTATTTGATCCTAGTCATGGTCATTGGGACACAACCAATTTGTAGCTCAAAGTCAACTGGCTAACAGTGGAATTCAATAACACACATGGTTGGGCAAGCAGACATGACAGATAGGCTTTGAACAACTTGTCCTTGAAGTCCTCCAACTAGCATAAATCAGATAAGATTTCAAAACTAAAGTCACGAGATTCTTTCGCAAAAAAACGGTGAGGCCTAAGCCGTTAAGCTGGTAGCATGCCATGAAAACTGAAGCTTTTAAGTTATGTATTTGTTCGAGATTTTGTATTTACCAAAGACGGGGATCAAATTATTATCATATTCATCAATTGGCATTGACTGATCACTCAGCCCACGTGGAGCTGTGGAGATGATTAGAAGGCATCTTCACCAAAAAACAAATTTCGTCACGTTTCACACTTAATTTTTTTCTCTAATATTCCTCCGAACATGCGGGGTATGAGAATGGAAATGACTCTAGGAAGGTTTTACACTTTTTATTCTTTTGGTAGGTAAACAAGATGAAGATCATTATTGTCAAATGCACAACAAGAATTTGGCCATGTCACCAAGGAAAATATTTATCACTTAACGGTCACCAAGCTAAATCAAAGTCTGTATCAATTAGCTTAGTTTACACTTGATGAATATATATATATATATATATATATGATGGATAAATAATTGCATATAGGCCCTTAAGGTGATTGAAATTGGTTAGTGAAAATACTGAATGTACATCTTTAAGCAGGGAATAAACTTTATATAAATTTGTACACGTTTTAGAGAATTTAAGTTAGGACCTTGGGATCTTGGAAGTGATGATAATTGAGGTCTTAGAAAACACCACGAAGCACTTTACATAAAAAAAGCTTAGAGAATGGATGTACCATCAATTTCCCGAGCTGGGGAAGCCGAAACAGGGTATAGACTGGCATCTATTCAGGAGAGATCCGGTCCAAACTGACGGCCCATTTGAACGGAAAACATCCCTTGACTAGCAACCAATGAAACCCACATAGATATTTGATTAGGCGTTACGTCGGCCTCTGAAACGTATGCAAGGGACGATGTTTGGGCCTCTAAAACAGAATTACTTGGCCTGTAATGCTTTTCAGCCCCAAACATCAAAAAGAAAGTATAATAATAAGACTAAATGTTTAATTTGGAATCAAAAGTTTTAAGTTGTTGTTAATTTAGGATCAATTACATTAATTGTTACAATTGAAGATTAAATATTTTTAATTTTTTATAATTAAAGGTTAAGATGAAAAGTATTCGGTGCATGTAAGACACATGCATAACGTGAACATTGACTTAAAAAGGTAAGATATGGAAGGGTGATTTTGTCAAAATAAAATTTTTATGAAGTCAAAACACTTCAAATTATTACATGACGTATAATAATTTTTTCATCGTAACATGTAATAATTTTTTCATAATAACATTTAATAATTAAAATTTTGAACACCATATGTAACAAATAAAACTTCAATATAGTATGTAATAACTAAATTTTTAACGTAATGTATAACAACTTTTTTTTTAATATGACGTATAATAACTAAATTTTTAACATAACATATAACAATTACATTTTTAATATGATGTGTAACAATTAAATTTTTAACATAACGTATAATAACTATATTTTTAACACGATTTTCTATCAAATATTATACACAATGCATTCACCTGTCAACTTAACATTTAATTATTAAAAATAAAAAATTTTAATTTTTAATTATTACAATTGAAATATTTAACTTTTAATTAAAAAAATATCCAAATGTTTATTCCAAAGACGAAGAGAGAAAGAGCTAATAGGAGCCCCCGCCTCCTTAAAATTTCAAAATACATATATATTGTTTTATTTTATTTTATAATTTTATAATTTCATCATCTCAAATATTAAATTTTTTATTTTTACTTTGTCACACTTAAAATTCTATTTCCATCACTAATTTAATCTTAATTTAAACATTTAACTTAATAATTTATATTATATATATAAAGAAACCCTAGCGCAGCTTTTTCAATTAGCCACATGGAATCTTCAACAGAGATTGTGATGTATTTGGTTGGTGGACCGCATTCTGAGAGGTATAAACCGAGGGGGTCGTGTTCAACGCATGAGTTTTCCTCCGCAATAATAAAAGTCTTGTATGAAATGGATGCGGTGTTGACCTCCTCAAATGCCACGTAATTTATCACTTATATTGAAGGAAGCTTTTGCTGGGCTTCCGAGGGTTGACAGGCGTTCTCTTGTTTTACACGTGGCGTTGTGACAATGTTTTATTGTTCACTTAACACGTGCCACTTAGTTTACGCAAAGCCGAAGATGCAATAAAATGCATAGGGAAGTGGATCTGTCTCCAGAAACGGTAGAAATTTGTCAAATTGTTAATTCACGATGGAAAGGAACAGTGAACAGGGAAAAGGAAAGGAGGCGGAGCAGAGTCATCAGCCTCCTCATATTTCACCCATGCAGCCGGTGACAAGCGGTGCTTACGGTGGCGGAATGTACGGAACCGAGGAGCAGGCTCAGACGAAGAGACCGGAAAAGCCGCCTGCCAGTGAGACTCAAAGTGCTGATGGACCTTATGAGCCCACGTACAAGCCCCTGAACAAACCCCCACCGTTATCCGGCGATCGGGACATTGATATTACTGGTCAATCTTATATCCAGTAAATCGTCACTGCAGCTTTAGCTGCTTACCCTGTGTGGGTTTTCTGTTTTCTTTTTGGATTTCTTGCCTTGTATAATAAACGCTATGCTTTGATTTTTGTGGTTTTCATTTTCCAGTCTTCAGCTGTGTGCTACAATGAAATATGTTGCTCTTTCCTATACCAGGAATCAGGGAACTCAATGCTTTTATGCTTTCTAGCTTTAATTACTTTATAGGATGGTGTTGGTACGTCATGAAACTCACCAAGAAGATCACTTTCAAGGACTGATCTGATAGTTGGGCTTAAACTGTACTGGCAGATGGGCATCAGGTCCGA
>NW_018397260.1:7771805-7772845 GCF_002168275.2 Theobroma umbraticum | reverse complement strand
CCTTAACCACATTGGTTAAGATTCCCTTTCCAGGCTTTGGACTGGGTTGGCATGATGGATCCAAAACCTGTTTACCTGCCTATGCACAGATGGTATTAACTATTTTTTTTTTCTGAAAAGCATTCATAATTTTCATACGTAGGAACTGGATTGTATTAAAAAAACGATGAAGAGGAAGCTAATAAATACCCGACGTCAACTTATCATCGATCAAATCGGTTATATATAAAAATATTAATAATATTTATAATACGTAATATAATTTAAATTTATATTATATATGAAAATATATTATTAATAATTGATTTTTTGACAAATAAAATGTGAATTTAATATTAAAATAATTAAAATAATTGATTAAATCGAAGCAAATAATCCACAGAAATTTTAAATCTAAACAAATCGAGCGGCGGTTGAAACTGATTAATGTTATCTTTAATTTCAAATTCCGACTCAATAAGAGAGTAACCGCCATTACTGATAATATACGTGTCTGTTTATAAAGTATACAAGAGCAAAGTGCATTGGCGAATGATAATATTGATTGTTTTTTATTTCTTCAGTGTTCGTCTCTTTCCCATGTCATTGCTACGGCTTTTATTTTTCCTCCAAGTAATTAAGCAATCAGGGATGTGGCGGGATATCATTCGAGTTGGACCAAGCCTCCGATTCCAAATCGTACTGCAATAATTAGTTTGGAAGCAAAAACTTAGTACGATTGCAACAGAAGTAGACAGGGAAGGGAAGCTGGTTTATATAATTGAAAAAGGTCAAAAACACTGGAAATTTATTGAAGAGTGCTTTTTGAAAAAGACAGAACCACTGCCCGACAAGAACAAGATCAGCTCTGTGGTCCATGCGGATGGTGTTACTGAGACATCACCATCCATTGCCAGTTGCCTTCGGTAGTTTGGTTTGGTGACCTGGAATTCCAAATGTTCTTAGCGGCCGTTCGGTTTTCAACTAACGTTCTAGGTCTCATTGAAATGCCATTTCACATGAAAGCTCCATTTCCTTGCTCTAACAAATTCGTTGTCTTT